>NC_142515.1:35645000-35948333 GCF_057876585.1 Rhinolophus sinicus
AAGAGTTATACAATAATCTAAGCAAAATCCCCCAAAAATATAACAAAATTCTGGAAACCAAAGGGTTACTAGAAAGTATACACAAGTAGAGAAAATAGCACAAAACATTAACACAGTTCTACAAAATTGTTGACAAGGTGATGAAGAGCAATCAACAACATCCAAATCAACATTGTCTTAAAAGGGAAGGAGTTGAGGGATTCTGAAATTCTGAAAAGAAACAAGTATAGATAATGCATACTGGGTAACTACATAATATACTCCATAATTTAAGGCATTTAAATTTGGGAAATAACCCAGTGGGGATATGTAAAGAAGAATCAGTGAAGGCAAATAATGCAGGATTTAAATTTTTAAGGAAGAACTAAAGGAAGAAAAATCTCAACAAAGTATGTAGAAAACAAATAGAGAGTTAAGAGGGAAGGCAATACAAATACTTTTATGGAAGTAAAGGACATACAGAATACCAAGCGTATTAAGCTGTTTATAACTGACAAATAAATTACAAAAAAGGCAAAACAAATCATTGAATAAAAGCTATTAATTCACATTGTGGTCAGATGGCAAATTAATATGTCATATACACAATTACTACGTTATTCCTAGAAGTCCCTATGTGGTTTGCTGTTGTAGTTCTTCATTTTCTTTTGGATAAACAATTACATAAAACCCATATAAACATATACCAAGTACATTTCAGAAATATTGCATAGTATTCCTCTGCACTGTACAATATGGCAGCCAATACACCAGTGGCCATTTAAATTTATATTAATAATCATTTAACAGTAAATAGAATAAAAATTCAGTTTCTTAGTTGAACTAACATAATTTAAGTGTTAACAGCCATATGTGGCCAGTGTTACTCCTATCAGACAGTACAAATATAGAATATTTTCAACATTGTAGAAAGTTCCCTTAAACAGAGCATTTTATCATATTATTCATTCTGAGAAGTGTATAAAACAAAACAGAAAAAAACAAACAAATGCTGGTATGTTTTTCAGCCATAAAAATGAATGAACTATTAATACACACAAGCACATGCATAAGTCTTCAAGAGAATTATGCTGTTTGAAAGAAGTCACACAAAAAGAATATTGAATGATTCCATTTTTATAAAACTCTGAAAAATACAAATCAATCTATAGTGACCAAAAACAGAGTAGTGGTTGCCTGTGGAGAATGCAGGTGGGGAGAGACAGGAGAAATGGCACAGGGTGCAAAGAAACCTTTGGGTGCGATGGGTATGTTCCATGTCTGGAGTAAAGCGATGACTTCATGGAGCACGTGAATGTTAAAACATAAAATTGCACACTTTAAATACCCTGTTTATTGATGTCAATTATACCTAAATAAAGTGATTTTTAAAATATACATGGAAATTTTGGGGATCAGTCTTGCAAGTTGTGTAAAGAAAGCCAGTAAGAAAGGAGTCCATCCAAATAATAGAGTTCAGAAAGTGCTTACTTGGTGATGGGGTGGAAGTGTGAGGAGGTGGTTGTTAAAAGTCTAGCAAGGTGCACCAAAACATTTTGGGGATGACGGAAATTTTTTTATATGTTGATCTGTATTTTGGCTACAAGGAAGTAGATCTGTGTAAACAGGCATTGGATTGTACATTCAAGATTTTGTTTTTTTAAAATACATCATAATAAACAAAGCACATTGAGGATTAAAAAACCATACTATGTGTTGCAGAAAATATGGAGTAACTAGAATTTTCAGAAAATAATTGTGGGAGTATAAATTGATACCATTAAAAAAAAAATAATAAGTCAGTGTCTATCAACCAGATAACCAAACCATTCCATTTGTAGGTATATACCCAATAGAAATGCTTTTACGTGTGCCTCAGAAAATATGGAGGAGAATATTCATAACAGCACACTTTTTAATAGCCAAGTATGGAAATGATCCAAATGTTCATGAAATGCAGATTAGACCAATTAATTGTGGTATATTTATACAATGGAATGCCACTCAGCAATAAAAGTGGGTTACCTAGACCTTAATGCAAAAATGGGATGAAACTCATGAATGTAATATGGCCTAAAAGAATTAAGACATAGTAGAATGTTGTATGATTCAGTGTATGAAGTGCTTAAAAATCATTAAAACTTATATAAGGTGATAGAAGTTAGAAAATATATTTGGGTATATGTTAGGTAATAAGTGGATATGAAAGGCAGCTTCTAGAATCTCATTAATGTTCCATTTCTTAATTCTTACAATGCTTATGCAGATGTGTACACTTTTGAGAAATATTTCTTTATGCTGCACATTGATTGTTCACACATCTTTTTAAAGCACATGTTTTAACTCATTTAAGTTTACAGTATTTTAAATTATTTTATATAATTCAATATTGTTCCCATACAATAAGTTTAGTTAGGCTTAGAATGCAATTAAAAAATTGAATTAAACACTTTGTTGCAAAATACCACATACCTACAATAAAATCATCTATATAACTCTGTTAGGGACTGAATGCTTGTGTCCCCCTAAAATTCAAATGTTGAAATCCTAACCTTCAACATGATGGTATTAGGAGTTGGAACTTTTGGAAGGTGATTAGGCCATGAGGGTAGAGCCCTTGTAAGAGGGATTAGTTTTCTGTGAAAGAGAACCCAGAAAGCCCCGTAGCCCTTTTTATACTACTACATGGGGATAGCAAAGTTTGGCAGCCTGTGAACCAGGATGTTGGGCTCACCAGACACTAAATCTTCCAGCATGTGGATCTTGGAATTCCCAGCCTCTAGAAGTATGAAAAATAGTTGTTCAAACCACCCAGTCTATGGTATATTTGTTACAGCACCCAGAATGAGCTAAAGCAAGGTTGCATTTCACAAAATTTTAGAGATGGGTGAGGCTTTTAATACAATTTATGGAAATTAACGTCCTTACTTTAAAATATGACACTGCTGCTATCCAGGCTGGCTCAGTCACAGGGCTGATTAGCTGCAAATCCTGGGCTAAACCCACTTCCTCACTGCCATCCCAGTCCTCTTTCTAAATAACCTGTATCCTTACTAACTCTTTGGAATCTGGTATAAGCTTATATGAGTATTGGGAAACAATTTCCATCTCTCCTGTGTGTGTGTTTTTGTTTTGTTTTTTCTTAATGGATTTTTACAAAGCTTAACCAGTAATGAATTGATTTCAGTATTTAACTTAGGATTTATATTTTACACATTTTAAGCTTAACAATGTTCAGAAGGAACTGAACATTGTATCTCCATCCATTAGTCACCAAATTGTATTCTAGTTTTATTCAAATAATTTTGAACAAATTTGTCCTGGCTGAAAGCTAATTAGTAAATAAATTTGTTTCAGTAAAACTGTGAATATCTACTATGTGGCAAACACCTTACCAGGTTCTTGGCACACATGATGGGTAAATCAGACACTACCCCTACCCTTCTAGAGTTTACGGAGTAGTGATCGATCCAGACGATCAATGCAATCACACACACACACACACACACACACACACACACACACACACACAGGAACACAGACCATGAAAAATAAAGAATAGCTGGAGGAGTATGATAGTCAACAAGAAAAACTAGAGCTTACAAATTTTATGAAGATAATTTGTATCCTGAAAGAACTATACTACCTTAAGTTGCAATATATGAATATTTACTTCTGAATTTTCTGTCACATAAACATACTTAAGAAGATTGTCCCTTCGTTAAACCAGCTCTTCGGAATCAATGAGGACATCATTAACATTGTCAGTCAGTTAGAATACAACTGGTTTTCAAAATACTGCATCTGACACTTAAAAAATTCTCTTAAAAATCAACACCATTTACAAGGATGAATTCCGTTAATATCATTAACATTTCATCTTTTATTCCAGGACTAAACTGCTTCATAGTGCATCATGCCTCATGCCCAGCAGGTATTCATGTCTGGGTTTTTACTCATTTTGTGCTGTAAACACTTTACGCAAGCACATTCCTTACACCTTTCATTTTTCACCCTGGGGTTGCTCCAGTGCAGTCAATACCAGCAGAAGATCTCTGGAAGTGGGAGTTAGTGCTCTTTGGACAGCCCTCAACTAGTGAGGGAGAGAGCCAAACACACTGAGATGGAAAGTATGCTCCTACGTTAACATTTTCCATTCTAGAACTGAATCTTAAAATTTCTGACTGAATGTTTTCCCATTGTAAGGATGAAATTCAGTTTTGTTAAAGCAGATAGAAGAGCTATTCTAGTGACATAGCACCATTATTTCTAAACATATATAGTCTTTCGTAACAGAAAATTAAATGACTTTCCCTAATCCACTATTTCTAAACCACTTTTTTAAACCAAGACTAGCTATGCTTGAATCTAGCAGAGAATGCCCCAGCACCAGGCTGTTTAGTTTTCAATGGAACAAAAAATAAATAAAAAATTAAAATGCAGGTAGATCCCAATTTGCAGCATTAGCGCTTCCATTTCTCTGAACCTTGATATACTTGAGCTTATGTTTTTAGATATAAATGCTTCCTTATATGTCATGACATCAGAACATGTCTGTGTCACATAAAATAAATAAATCTGCTTTTCCCCACTTCTCATTTTCCTTATAAAAATGATAGCAAATGCTCTTTTGATAAATAACTCTGTAATAGCCATGTGAATATCTTTTCCTGTACTTCTTATAGTGCATCTGCAAGTTAACAAATGGGTGTGGGTCTAGTAACAAATAGAAAGATCTGTCTTGCTTGCACATTACTTTCTCTCTTCTCTCTGATTTTGCATTTAATTGCAGCTCTATTGAGTCTTTGATTTTCTTTGAAAGTTGGTAAATTAGAATCCATAAATCTTAATCAAATTAAAATTTCCCTAAAATGTAATTAAAGCAATCTGAAAATGGCTGCCTCTAAAAACCATCTTTGTATAATGGGAATAGTAGTAAGTGGTCTATTGTCTGCACTCAAACACTCCCCAAAAGATAAATTACAATATTTTGTGAAAGACATCTTTTAATTACAGGGCCATCATTAATCACCTAGCAAATAATAGCTACTGACAACTTAATAAAAATGCCTAATAGAAATTATTAAATCACTTGTATGATCCTTTTTATGTGAACTGTGTTCTAGCTTCACAAGACAGCTGAATGTCCATAAAAAGTCTTAATATTTGAAATTATTGTAACTATTAATTATGATCATCTTATCAGTGATCCATTTGCATGCATATTAACAGGGCTAGTGCCTTTTTTCCAGAATCTGAGACATCGGGGTTTTTCCTAGCATCCTCTACTAAGAAGTGCTTCTCTACTACTGATTGCTGCATTCACATTTCTTTTTAATTCTGGAAATCTTGACAGCCCACTCACAAACACACAAAAGTAAAATAAAATATTTCCTATAGACTTTTTATGCATTTAATTCTCTACACTGAAAATGTTTGCATTTCTGTCTACCCAAGTAAAATTTGAGCTGATCAATTATACTTACTTTATTTATGTTCATATTTGTTTAATATGACTGGGATGGTGGTGACGTGGGTCACATTATACTTAAACTCAATTTTTCGAGGGATTGGAGACAAAGATTAATCACTTAAGCAGTCAGCCGTACTTACATGATAGGGTCGCTATAAAAACTCTAGATACCCAGGCTCAGGAGAACCTCTCTGGTTAGACATACCCCATGTGTATGATTACACATAAGTGTCATGTAGAATAACACTGGCCTGACTCCACAGAGAAAGGACAACTGGGCTAGATTCTGTACCTCTTGGACTCTGCCCTATGGATCTTTACTGATTTTAATCTGTTTGGTAATAAACCATGAGTGTGATTATAACAGCTTTGAGTGAATTCCATGAATCTTCCTAGTGAATTGAACCCGAGAGTTGTTTTGGGAACCCCCTGAACTTGAAATCAGTGTCATAAGTGAAGGTAGTCATGTGGGGACTTTTCCTCTAATTTTACAGTTGACTAACTCCTTGCAATAGTCTATTTTACATTTTTTCTTTATTATTGTACTCTCTTTAAAAGAATATCTGTTGATTTTTATTAATCCGCTAGGTATCTGTTGTTTTCTTGACCTATGACACATACTGATTCATAACACCTACTTAAAGGACCAACATATGTAGATATCATATTAGGGAATTGTGTAAGAACTATGTTGCCTGCTGAGGATTGAAGATGGAACAGAGAGACAAAGAATAATGATTAACTGTTTTTCACAAACTAGATTAGAACAAAAAATAATTTAGGGAATATGTAATACAAAAACTGAAATTGCTTGAGAATGAATGTTTTCTTCAGCACCCCGAGAAAATAAATAAGTGATTTGAATTTAAAACATCTCTATTTTATTTAGAAAGCATGAATTAGAGACAGGTTTGGATGTGCTCCCAGGAAGAGCTGGTCCATGGGGAATTAGACAAAGCACACAAGTAATTACATATTCCAGGTTTCAGAAAGATAAAATCATAGTTAATCAGCTAGTAAAGAGTTTGTAAAAGGAAAAACAATATTTTGTCCAATAGGAGGATGTAAGAAGTAGGAAATTATTTTAGATATTTATTAAGCAAGAGATAACAAAGATACAATTAGTACTGGAAAGTGGTGGGGAACCTCTCTGAGAAAAGCATAAGTAAAAGATGCCTTTAAATCTAGAACAGAGATTCCCCAAATAGTCTACCTTATTCGATTTACTCTATGAGATGCCTTAGTCAACGATTGACTAACTTTTCTATACCATTCAGATGTTTTATCTTTATGATATAGTCTCAGAGTGTATAAAATAGCCTGAATGCTTCTGGAAGTTACAAGGAAATTCCTAATATCTCATTTTGCAGCCTAAGTTGTCTAATTGTTGACAAGCCATCATTTCATAGGCATTTGTTTTTTCTCCTAAGATGGAGAGACATGCTTTTCTTGAACGTGTTAGGTACATTGCATGCTGAAGGCATGTTCTCCAACTTTAAATGGATTTTAACTAAACACATACTCAGAGTCTCTAAGCTCCTATTATCTCTCCCAATGAATATAAATAAACCTGAAAAGAAATGAGCTCATTATGCTTTTCCCTCTGAAATAAAAAGAACAATACCACTCAGGCACAAGATGATTTTACAGCTTATGGCATTTTCAGTTTCTCTATATTTCTCCTGCAATCCTAGTATATGGACTTGCCCAAATTCTCCAGTCTAAGTTAGCTTCCTGTTACACTTTCAACAAGCTCTGATTACACCTGTAAAAGGCTTTCCCAGAAGCAAAGATTATATGTTTGGCATCGACATCCTAAGTAGTTTCTGTTATGAAACTTTTGGTTTCTGCTACTCACTAGTTTTATTACTAAGAGTTCCTGCAGAGGCTATTCTTATGTCAAAACTAAGTAGAATTGTACCCTTGAATAATTATTCTTTTCTGTGTGTTTTTTCATGTGTTTGTGTGTGTGTGTGTGTGTGTGTGTGTGTGTGTAAGTAGGAAAGGAAATATATCGTTCAAACTTAGCTAGTATTTCCCTAAATTCTTATTGAACAATATTCTCATTGTGTCTAAGCAATTGTGTCCACAGTGAAAAGCAGGAACTTTTTAATAGAAGAACGTTTTAATAGAGGTTTTAATAGAGATTTATTGAGGTAAGCTGGAAATAATTAAAACTAAAATTATAAGATGTTAAAGTGTACAATGCGATGATTAGATATATGTGTAGATTGTGAAAAGAGCCTCCCCCTCCCCATCAAGTTAAGTGATTTTTCTTTTTTCATTGTATTGTGGAGTATATAGGGACCAAAGTATGAGGATTAGGGTAAAATGATAAGGATTTTAAATAAAATCAGGGCATTTGATTCTAGGACTCAGGGAATCATAATCATTTTAAGGTCCAAAGTACTACAGGTATATATTCTTTAAATGATAGTAAAAACCATACTGTAATCATTTTATTGTCAAGAAACAAAAATCAGTACTCCTAGAACTGATCTTCTAGCATCAGAAAATTAATGTCACTTGATAAATACTAGTACATATCTATCAGTAAGAGTGATGAGGAATTTATATATTATGTGAGATATTGTCTCTGCTCTTAAGGAAAATAACAATTACTGAAATTAAACCTAAAAACATTACCTAAAAACAAATGGTAAATAACGATGATAGTGCTGATGGTAACTATGTCACGTAGCACTCACTATGCACAAGGCACTATTTTTAGCCTTCAATTACATTATTTGATTAATTATCACAGTTCTAGTTGCTATTATTTTCCACAATTTAGAGATGAGTCACCTGAAGTAGAAAGAGGTTACCTTTCTCAAGGTTGCACAGCTGGGAGATAGCAGGCTGAGATTTAAACCCCAGTCATCTAGCTCGGGACCCTGTTCACTTTCTAAAACATTACAAGACAGTAATATCATTGACAATGGAGAGGTATTAAAAATAGAAGAGCATGCTTTTACTGCTAAGAAGACTTAGGTCTGAATCTTGCTTCACTGTTTTTAACCATGTGCCTTACACTCAGTGCACCCGAGTTCTATCATTCATAAAATTTAACAGCTAACCTTTGCTAAATAATTACTGGTATTACTGTTCTAAGCAATTTATATGCATTGTCTCATCTCATGCTTTTAATAAGACCATGCCATAAAAACTATTCCTTCTTTTTCTATTTTATATATGAGGAAACTGAGACTTCATTATTTAAACTGAAAGTTTAAATAATTTGCTCCAGGTCATATAATTAGTGTTCTCCCCTCCAGGAGGCTGTGTCTCTTAGTCATTATACTATTGAACCCTAATACAATGCACATGCTTAAAACAGTTACAGCTCTTGTTCTTATGGTTATTTTGTATTACATATACCTAATTTCATGTTTATATACAGAAATGGGGGATACTAGTGTAGACAGAACAATTTAAATGGGAGAAGTGAGACATGAGTCAACCATACATCAACCACAATCCAATTAACTTTATGATGCAGCCTTTGACTAACTTAAGACACTCACAATTCCAAACTCATCCTAGCTACATGCCATGGACACCACATTTCTGCCCTCTATTGACCAAGACTTCGATGAAAAGAGCTTGTTTGAGTTTTACTTATAAGGGATTGTAAAAGAATCATGGTGTCACTAGAATATAGTGGCAGCTTCATTATTTTTCCCTTGTGCTCCTCAAGAGTGGGGTGATAAAGGGTGTCCAGCCAACCATTGAGGACAGGAGGCCTTGGGATAGTTTGAAAATGGAAAAGACATTTTTTTCCAAAATTGTTTATTTCCTATGACTACTGAAAAAAAAATAGCTTATGGACTCATATAATTTAAATTATTAAGTGTATTGTGTGTGCGTGCATGTGTGTGTGTTGATTTAGATGTATGTCTGATTTGGTATAGAAAACTAACTTGCCTTACTTGCTGGGACACTCACTTTAACAAATCTGACAGAGGATACCATTCTCTGAGAAATCCCAGCCTGTATGGAGAGACCACATGCATGATAGAAGACAACCTCCATTAACCACTAGACATGTGAGTGAAGAAGCCTTCAGACCAAACTACTTCCTACCTATTGAGTCACCCTGAGCAGCTGAGTTTCCTTAGATGATATCCAAACATCATTGAGCAAAAAAAGAAGCCATTGCCATGGGGCCCTGTCTAAATTTCTGACCCATGGAATCTATGAGCCACTAAAATAAAGGTTCATTTGTTAAGCAACAATAATAGCTAAAATAGATAGTCAAGCAGTGTCAGAGATTATGAGTAACCATTGATAACAAAGCTTGGTGAGTTCCACAAATATAGTCCGGGAATAAAAATCTCAAAATATGTGCAAAATATGTTGCTTGCTTGTAATAATGTGGTACTTTGCAGAACTCAACCAGTGTTGATTAAACAACAACAAAAATTATATTTCAATTTATAGTCCTCTTAAACCTTATCCAATTATAGACTATTCAAATTATAAATAAATACTCTTTGGGGAGATTAAGCAATTGAAACTTTTTTTTTCAGTGAAAATGTAAATAAGACATCTATTTTTTTTGTACTCACTGCATTAGAATTATTAGGTATAAACTATTAAAGTTATTGCCTTCTATGCATGAAATTCAGCGTCTGCTTATGAAATTCATTTAATATCTTGAATTAAGATATTTATACCATCCATCAAGATTAACAGTTTTAACAGTATCACAATATTTGATTAAGCATTTATCTAACTCTTACCTTGTCTGACCACAATATTAATAAAATGATGTTTTTACTATTACCTTTAACCAGACACTATATTTTCCTACTTGAAATATTCAACTAATTTCTATTTACTATTTTTAAAATTCAGAGTTCAAAAATTACATGGTTTACCTTTGGAGAATTATTGATCATTTAGAAAGTGAAAACAAATTGATACATTTTTTTTCCAAAATCAATAAAGAAAAACTCCAGTGCTATGTATATGGACAAATTTAAGAAATGTCTACATCTATTGAGTGAATAGTAACAGAAGATAATGGTTTCCTGATTTTTCTCACTCACAATAAATCATAATTAGTGTCCATTTAGATTTGTTCCTAAACAATAAGCACAATTGCACTGGGTGGGGAACTACTTTTAATTGTGAAAGAAGTTGGATTTATGTATTTTCCATTGCCTCTTTGGGGTGGTCGAGCTTTAATACAAAGACCTCTGAATTCAAAGTTAACAGTCCTCAGTGCAATCCTGATACTACTGATAACCTCAGGAAAGATACATAAACTCTAAGTCTTGGTTGATTCATTTG
The DNA here is from genome assembly GCF_057876585.1 of Rhinolophus sinicus. Taxonomy (NCBI): domain Eukaryota; kingdom Metazoa; phylum Chordata; class Mammalia; order Chiroptera; family Rhinolophidae; genus Rhinolophus; species Rhinolophus sinicus. Next base: position 35,655,748 of record NC_142515.1, read on the forward strand.
TACCTGAGGATAAACAAAACTGTGTTTTCAGTTATCTTAAATAAGAGTTTTGACATTACATCACATCTGGCCATTGGGAAGAACTTGAAAATAAAAGACTATTAATTTCTTACTATGAAATGTAAATCTAACACAGACTGAAACTCTAGAAAGGTATCCTCTAGGTCGTTGCATTCTACCAGGCCGATTGGTCATTGTGTCATGGAGTCCAGCTGTGAGTGGATGTTGGGTTTGATATCCAGCGCACACACCACTCATGGCTTCTGCCTGGAAGAACTCTAATCCACCCCTTTTACTAATTCCTAGAAAGGCAGCATAAAGGCCAGCAGTGTCCCTGTGTTTTATAAGCTAATATCCCAATCACGGATTCAAAGTGTTTCTCCATGAAAAATGCCTTCAGCTTAAAATAACTTCATATCCAATTAATTTAAAACAGTTGAGCATATGCCTATCAAAAGGAAATTTGAAATCTAGCTACTTCACCACTGCCCTAAAATAATTACTTAGAAAAATTATGATGTTATAATACAATAATTTTAAAATATGAGCTAATCTTAGAAATAATTTTCAGAACAGGAAATAGTACATTAAGAACTGCGGCTCTAAATGCTATTAAACTCATAGCATAGCTATTAAATTCATATTCAATCATAGACCTTTGCTATTCAGGTCTATGATTGATATTGCACTCAGATATGTATAAAGTATTATTTGTGGCCCCCCCAAAAAAACAAAAAAACGAAAAAAAAACACCTGGAAAAGGTTATTTTACAAAAGGAAATACCTGGCTTCTATATTTCTGTGTCATGTTAACTCTAATACCTAGAGTTTAGGAATAACTAAAAGTTGTAATAGCCCTGAATTTGGAACTGGTCAATGCTAAAAAAAAGACAAAGAAAAGGTGAACAATCTTTGTTCCCTTTTTTAAATATTTTGACACCATACTACAGTATATATTCACTCAAATGAATATATGTTTATAACATATTTATTAATGTGGAATAAAGTATATTTTGAAAGATACCATTGCATAACTTATTTACAAGTCCATACTGAATAGTGCCATGCTCAATGCTTGTCAAAAGCAGTTTGACAATAGAAATTGAGGCCATTCTATTTCGTTAAGTATTTGATTATAGTTACATGATCACTGACCTTTATTAAGACTATTCCATCCTCTACCAAAATTATAGCTTCCAAAGTTAATGTTTTACTTTTGTTTTTGTTTTTCATATGATTAAAATAATCCCACATTTTCATAAAGATATTTAAAAGATTATATTAGATAGCATGTAGAGAGTGTCAGGCACCCATGCCATGACTAGTGGCTTCATCAAAGGCATCATCATTATTATAAGGTTTACTATTATTTTTTCTAGACACCCATCTATATAGAACTTGACCTTAAACAGAAGAGCGTGATTTCTGAATTAGTATAGTACTATAGTATATAGAACAATATTTGTGATGTGACTATTAAAAAAAAAGATACACAGTTTCCAAGGGTGCATTTAGTTAGAATACAAATATATCTATTTAAAAACCTGGGATTATTTGATTGAGTTTTTACAGCCCTCAGACAATTGCAAAAAAAAGAAAAAAAAAATTGCAAAATACTGGAGGTGCCAAAAAACTTATACAAGTGGACACTTTAGTCAATGTTGCTCAAGCAGTAGTTTGCCATAATCAGAAGTGTCTGGATGCTGATGGTAACCACTTTGAACACCTCTTGCAACTGCAGAAGTCAAACGTGACTTGTATTCATCTTGTTATTGGCATATATTATTACAATTTCAATAGTCTTCCTTTCTAAAATGTGTATACATTTTTATTATTATTATTTTTTTGGTATCCTCGCTATGGGGGGGAGGGGGATTGTTTTCCAAATAGACATGTTCATGCTGAATTCCAATAAGGAAGTCCTTTTTTCCCAAAAGTATTTCTGCAGTATGCTTCTGGCAGGTAGTTGTCTTCTCTCAGGAAGTAAATTTAAACTAAAAGTCTACTGTGAAGTTGACAACCTTCCCAGTGACATGGTCCTTCCTATCAGGAAGGTAACTGGATTCACTCCTCATGGCATGTTAAGAGGGTCCTGAGATGTTGTCTGCCTAGCCATTTTCACCCCTTGATAGAGTTCACTTCCAATGGAAGGAAATGTTTGTTTTGGCTTCTATATAAAACATTTTGGAGGAGATTCAACATACAGGGAAACGTCTTCAGAGCTGCTTTCATTTTGTCGTGTTGTACCTTCTATGGTCGCTTCAAGGCTTCCCTCTATCCCAACCTATTTCTCTCTTATCCAGTATGTTCTCTAGTCTTGCTTCTGTTTGGGCTATTTTCTATGAGAAATGAATGAATTTTCCTAATTCAACCTTTCTTCTATGGCATGTTTTTTGAGAGGACTAATAAAAAAACTACTCCTCTATTAAGCAAAATTTTAGACTGTACCCTATCCTTCATGCAGCTTTTAATATAGCCATAGCTGAGCCCTGTGGATGAGCTCTGGACACTAAAACAAATTTGGTCATGATGTCATCTCGTGTTAGGCACAGTGACGTATGGTCTCGCATCAAGCCAACTCATTCATCACTCCTCCGTGAATGCAACATGAAAAGAAGATAGAATAAAAACTACAATAAAAAATGTGAAAAGTAAGATATAATGCAATGAAACATTGGCGGAGGCTCATAGCAAAACTGAAGTCTATATTAACACATTCAGTGTCTGGGGTCCAGTTGAAACATCATTACAAGAGCAAGAATAACCTTATCTCCTATGTACCTCTTAGCTTTCCTCTGAAATATGCAAATTAACTTTGTTTTTTCCTAAAAGGAATTGAAGATTCAGTGAATTTTACTATATTGAGCTCTTTCTCCAAAATTGAAGGGAGAAGGTATTTTTCTCAATAAAGTCTTTAGTTAAAGCTTGAACACCCTGGTTGGCTAAATTTGGTTGAGGTGAACTCAGACTTTGATTCCTTTATCACTAGGATGTGATTATATTTTCTAGGAATTGAATGGCACAAATTAAAATAAGTCAAAACAAAAATTCAGCAGTCGCATTCAATCTTACAAAGACCATAGGCTGTTCCTATTCATATGACCTAAGGATGTGCTTACTGCAAACTGGGTTCACATTCCAGGAAACAGGACTGGTCACTTTCCTGGTTATAAATATCGGTACAGTGTAGTGGCCTGACCTGTCAAAATCTGATCCTTTTAAAATATATATCAGCCCAGGTTAGATGAAAACATACTCCATTTTATAATTCTTTTGAAATTCAAGTACAATTATCTAGCAGAACAGTGCAATTACCTCCCTTAGTTCCTCTAGTCCTGGAATTGGCTCTGGATCAATTTCTGGTCTTGTCCAATTCCAATTTTTCCCCATTACAGTCAATGTTAGATATCAAATTATTCGTATTTTTCCTATGAAAATTGGATTTTGAGTACATTGTAATTATTTTTGAAGGCCAATGATCGATAACTTGATGTAGTAGACACTAGATAGGGTATAACTAGTTGTTTAAATTTTTCTATTTGGTTTAGATTTTTAATTCCTAAAATATTCTGTTCACCAGTTTAGCCTAAAAGTTCAAAAAATGAATAAAAATGAAAGACCTTTTTAACATTTGGTATTTGCAAATAATTTATATTCTTCTTCCTAAGAGTTCATTTTTAAGCAATAGAGCTCATTTATAATTGTTCTAATATGCTCTACTCAATGGATGAGGCCAGACAGCTGTGGTAATTCTACGTATCGGCTCCTGGGCATAGCCCTGCGTCAAATCTATCACTTAGGATTTTTGAGGAACAAAGACAATCCTGGGCACAACTGTAAAGTAATTAAAGCTTCCTTCTTATCATATAAAACTTTTTCTTCAACCTCCATCTCCTTACTTCTGCTTCATTATTCACTCCTTCCAGGCACACGTCGCCAACATTAACCGCTTAGTCCCTGCCATTCCAAGACATTTTGCTAATGACTAGGAAACATGATTTCCTGTACTCTTTTCCAACGAGTAATAATTGCCTTAAGACAAATGTTCAGAAATATATTTCCTAAGAGGGCAACTTGTTATAATTTTTTCTTATTTTTAATTTAAAAAGAGATGCATCAAATCACTATACTTTCAAAGAAACAATCATTTACACATAGGTTCTTAGAATTATAAGCAAAATGACCTGTGTATGATTCCCACAAATCATGTAATTTTAGCAGTAGTTGATTCTACTTATACTATGTGTTTCTATTTAAAAAAAAAAAAAATCAAGTTCCATAGTTCTACTAATTATCATTCCAGTTCATAGGAAATAAAGTCTCTAGCATATGACCTTATCTAATAAACAGTGGATTTGTTTCTATCAAATGTTATAGTTTTCTAGCTATTTAATATGGATGATGAAACTATTTGCAGTGCAAACTGAGCAGGTTTCAAGCAACTACCTAGATTAACAAGCTGAATTTATTTCATTCCCAGTGAAAGGATTTCCTTTATTGATGGGGCTGTCGCGGTAGAAAAATAAAATTGAGTCATGAGGAAAATGATTGAGGTCATTCTCAGGCATCTGAAAAATCACTTCCAAAACCACTTAAACTTTCCCCAAACATTTAGAAACACAAATAGTGAAGTGCACGTGCAGTTGCAGAACTCTGTGTTGTTCAAATCTAACTGAATATTTAAGGACATAATTTTGAGCAACTATAAATAAGGTGAGATTTTTGCATTGAACACATCAACATTTACACCAGAAGACTGTGAGACTCATCATTTGAGAACATGGTCAGACACTCAGCCCAGGGATAATGACTCATAATCAGACCTGAAACAGACTGAAGCCAGGCAGGAGTCACTTTGCCACTGCTCTTGACTTTACCTCTTGTCTAGTGATAAAGGACTTGTAGGTACCAGTAGTATTATACTGTAGTTCCAACTTCATTTTATACATTAAAAATAGCATTAATCATTAGCATCTATAGAATTCTTAATATGTAACAGCCATTGTACTAATTCATTTGAATTTATCAATAATTCTCAAGCTGCCTACTAGTTAGTTACATCAAAATCACCATGGTGATTGCTAAAAATTCTTTTTCTTTTAATGGATAATAAAGGAGGAGCAATTGTCTGCTTTTATAATTCATGTTAGTTCATTGTTAATAATAAGTCATCATAGTTGGCTTACTCCTAATTGAAGGTTTCTCCACAAAAGACAAAATCCGGAACATCATTTCCTGTTTGCATCTAAGGGGAGAAGATGGGACATACTGAATTAATATATGCCCCTTGGAAATAAAATAAATGGCATCTCAAAAAAAAAAAAAAAAAAGGTTCTTACTAAAAATTCATTTTCTTATAGGTGTTGCAGATATCCTGCATGAGACTAAATGGGCTAGATACCAGTTTTGCATTTTAACGTATGTACCAGGTGATTCTTATGCAGACTAAAGTTTGAGAACCTTTGGTACATTACTTCATTAAATTATCACATCAATAAAATGAAATAGGTAATATTATCCGTATTTTATGTGAAGAAATCTAAGAAGAAATAATGTAGCTTTAAACACAAATGATAAATACAAATATATTTAATTATTTGAATACAAAAATAAAAACCATAATTTAAAAAGGCTAATACTTAATTTCTTTAGTTCATTTAGTTGTTTTTTCTTTCTTTGTTTATTTGACTTTATGTGTATGTTTTTTGCTCTATGCTATGGATTATATCCAAATGCTTTTATTGAACTTATAATATATGATATGATATGATATAATATGAAGAATATTGAATGAATTGAAATATACACAAGATATGGCACTTTTCCCCCTGATTAGCACACACATTTCTTGTTATATTTACTGAGGGAGAGCAAGAGCTGGTCCTCACATGTGGATAATTCCTCTGCTTTTACTAGTCTAGAAATGAATCAGATTGGGAAGAAAGGCCTGTCATGGGAATGAAAAGACTTGGAGTTAGTTCATGCAGCCAGAGCTTAAATACAGAAGACAAAGCAATGCTGGAAGCTGCAGATACTGCTTTGACTTGATGTGATAGTATACCCAGGAATATGACAGCGAGATTGGCAATTGCATTTCTTGGATGGAAAACCCTGCCATTTCTGATCTGTATTAATCAACACTGGGCAAGTGGCCATATTAGAGATGTGGCTTTCCAGGCAATTTAAATGATGAAAGAACAAGTGAGACACCAGCTCTAAACACAGGGGGATTTACTAAAGACTATAAAAGTATAGGCTTGATGGGCACTTCTGAGACAGTCCTCTGAAAGGTATGGAACAAAGGTAATTTGTCAACAATAGCCCTTCTCTGGCAGAGGTTTTAGACTAGGGAATTAATTTTTTGTGCATGGCACTGTGACTAGTTCACAGATAAAGAATAATTTACAGACGACTGTAGATATCAGAGTCTACTGGTTGCTTGAACTGACTGAGCTTGAATGGAATAGTAAATAAAGTGATATTTGATAAAGTCTTCTTGATGGCTTGCACCCATTTTTCCTGCTTTGTTTCCAATTGTATAATATTGCTAATCCCTTAGTAATTAGAAGGTGGACGGCTTCGGCTAAAATGCCATGCCATTTATTTTTTTATTTTATTTTTTTACTGACAAGAGATAAAATTAAATAGAGAGAAAAGAATTTGCTAGTCAAACCAAATAATTTTTGATTGCAGTGTAAATTTAAATCAAACAGACTTGGAAAAGAATGGAAGCAGTCTTTTAGTATTGGTGGTCCTCTGACATGAATATTTTTTTATCTGGATGTAGGTAATAGTAGAGGGGTTCCCTTCATTTATTAAACATGTCTGAGTGAGTCAAATTGAGGCAGTTCAAGCTTTGGAAACTTAAATTGGTGATTTTCCCCTTTTGTAATACTTACGTATTTTAGAATGGAAATGTGAAGTATGGAAGAGGTGATGCTCAATCTATGTTTCATTAAATGCATTTATTAAAAAATGTGTTCATTAAGTTGGTAAATTAGTTTGAATGTTTAAAGAATTACCCACTGCATTTGTCCAAATGCATAACAGGGATATAAATATAAAAGCAGACAAAATTTCAAAAAGACAGATATAAATAAAAAAGGGTGTCTATCCCCAAGGATGAGAATTGGCAGCGGGATTTTTGTACTTTGAGTCCAAAGGGCAGATACAGGATCCTATTTAAAGAAATTGGCCCATTTGAGTCAGCAAACATAAAGCCAGGTTCACTTTTTGAAATAAGGTTCAGATTCACGACTGAAAAGGTGAATTTATACAAAACCTCCTATCTGAGGAAGTATTAGAAAGCAGACATAGATTAATAACTCAAATTTGGACCAAAATGATTGTTAACTCAAATTCTTTATCTGACTTTGACCCAGTGTCACATTGTAGCAGGCATACTAAACCATCAACCTCGGGGGCCTTGGAGGCAGAATGGAAGAGACTGCAAAACCAGTACTGGGTAGGGAAGGCAAACTCTAGAAATCAAGAGGGAAATAAATAAAAAAATCCAGAATGCATAAGGGAATGAAGAACAATGAATGTGCATAAAATAATATTCTGGAAATCCATTCACTCTAGACAATGTGAAAATAATAGTGAAAGTTCATTTGAAAATGAAGTTAAAATTAGCACATGTAGTCTGAGATAAATAAAAGAAAGCCATGTGAAAATTAACAATAAAATACAAAAAAAAAGAAAGTGGAAGGAATGAAGGAGAGAAGTATGTAAGATCAGCTGGCTATAAAAAAACAACTAATTACAAATCCCAAATTGAAAAGTATAATCATTATAATAATTTAAAAACTGTCAATTTCCATCCAATATAAATAAAGCATAATAAATCCACCCAGACTCATAATGAAATGAAACCCTAGGTCATTATCATGAATATTATCATAGTGATGAATATATTAAAACAATTTGAGTGACAGCCGACTTCTCAGCAGCAATATTAAGTTCCAGGAAACACTGATTATTCCAAAGGGCAAACGGTAGAAGTCTATATCCTGGAAAGACAGGAGACTAGAGTTAAAGCAAAAGTAGTAACATTTTGAAACATATACCCAATAAGGACTTTAATACACACAGAACTTCCTTGAAAGACTATTACATCATTAATTGTAATTAGTGGAAGTGAGCCCATAAGGAAGCAATGGAATGGATGCATCCATAGTAGTAAAACATGCTGTAAAATTGACTATTAGAAAAACTGTGACTGCAAATTTTTAAATAGTAACAAAGAATGTGAAAGGCTTGGGAAAGCAATGCTAAACGACTAACGAGTTTGACAGTTTTTGTTTGTTTGTTTGTTTTTGTTTTTCCTGAATGGGGAGGAAGATAAGCTACTGAATATACAATTTAGATTTTAAAATTAAGTATACGTATAAATAATAAAAGTAACTTTTAAAACAATAAACTTACAATTAATTGCTTCCAAACGTTCCCCCAAAATTTAAAAATAAACAGCAAATGTTGTTTTTCATATTTTTGTGTTTGTTTACTATCCTTATTCTGTTTCAGCTTTTTATTTAAAAGTTCTGCTATAATGGAAATACTGCCATCATTTTATTTTATGGATTATAGGCAAAGGAAAAGCATTTGGGAAAATTCAACAATTTTAAATTATTAAAAATAAAATCCAGCAAACTATAAATACTGGAAAATCCATTAATTTGACAGTCATATCAAAACTTACAGAAATTGTACTAGTAAACAAAGAAATTCAAGAGGCATTTATTTCTTATTTTTGGTAAATTCAGGAACCAACAAAGAAACTGATGAATAGTGTTAAGTATTCTGATAGCAACCCAAGGCAATGAATGAAAATATGAAAAGTTAATAATTAAAAATTGTAAAAGAAGAGATAAAAGTATTGCTACTCAAAGATATTGCACTATGTTCACAAATTCAATTAAGGATTTACAACCAACTAAAGATCTTATGAAAGTTCATAGGATGTTGGAAACAAGAAAGATGTGTATTGATCACTAATTGTCCTATACATCAGCAAAACAAACTTCAAAATGTAAAAGAATAAAAGATCCCATTAGAAAATAACAAGATGTGTTTCACTGTTCCCAGAAATATATATATATCAAGTTTACAAAACCTTTTCTGAATAATAATTTTATTCTGAACAAAGAACAAAATATACAGTATTCACAGATAGAAAGACTCAATTTCCTAGTGCTGGTGATTTTGCTGAATTTATTCTAGAAACACAATATTGTTTCAATATATCCAATAAAGTTTTACTTTTTTATATCTTAATTTTTCCCAACTTTGTTGGGTTCAGTAAGTGTCCAAAACTAGTTAAAATAATTCTAAAAAATTATAAGGAGGAGTAATGCACTAGCAGATATTGAAACTTATTATAATAAACTTATAATATCAAAAGTTCTTATAAATAAGCCAGTGTGCTGGTGGGGATGGCACAAACACATAAAACAGAAAACCTAGTTCCGGGTTCTTTGCCTTTTATACAAGAGACATTATAAATCAGTGGAGAAACTATAGGCTATAGACTTGGTAGGTGTCACTAATCACTAATCTTTACCTAAAGCAGCCAATGCAGCCTAGGAAATATCCAACCCCCTCTAGGGTACAATGGGAGGTGTATCACTGGTTACACAAATAACAAGCGACTATATCCAGTACCTGCAGCTGGAGAAAACAAGAACCAGTTTCATCCAACTAGGCTGATCCCTATGACCACAACTTTTAGGTAATTATAATGGCATTATAATCTCATTTACATTGTGGTTACTATGACTCCCATCATGCATTGACTCCACGACAGTTCCAGAGGAACCAAACAAGGAAGAAACATCAGGAAATGGAGGGCTCCACCCAGGGAGAAAAGATGAATGAACCACAACAATGGGGTGTCACCAATTCCCACCCTGAGAGGGATAAAAACCCCTTCTCATTGACTTCCTTGGGCAACTATTCTCTGAGTTCACTCACACTTTCCCCTCAAGTGTGTACTTTCATTTTCAAGAAATCACTTTTGCTTTCCTGCATCTGTCTCACTCTTCAACTCTTTCTTGCATGGACATATGAACCCAGTCATTGCTCAGGTTTGAGTCCTCTCTTGGACATCCTCGTGAGCCTCTGGTGACACACCAACATCCATTTCTCTTTCTCTTCTAGTCACATCAAAGACTATCATTTATCTGTATTTTTGATGTTGTGGAGGACCATGACAATGGGTGATGGCCAAAGTATATGTAATGGACTGGTCTGAAGAGTGAAAAGTCTCCTGTTGATCTCTCCCACTGGTGCAGCAGTCATGGATGGGCCTCTGAGTCATTGTATGAAGAACATCTACTTTGGAAAGTTACATGAAATCACAGAAACCTGTGAAATGAAAAATTTCATTATATGAAAGCACAAATATTAAGGAATTATTTGGTATTACAACATAACAGAGGCTATTCTGCTAATACAAAAATACATGTTATTAAAATAATCAGTTACATTTATGGTTAAACATCAAATAAGGTTGATTAATAAATACATATGCACACACATTCATACATTTCAGAGGCATAAAGGAGAGTTTATAGAGTGGGTGTGGCTGATATAAGGAGCAACAAAGCCTCAGCAAAACCCTGTGATGACTGCATAACTAAAGGAGATTTTAAGAAAGGTGATGCCTACCGTTTTGAAATGTTTTACATTAGAAAATATCTCCTTTTATTCTCCCAGACATCTGTAAAATCTCCCAAGTTCAAAATTGATTTGTCATGAAATCAGAGAAACAGTTAAACCTCATATGAGTGCCAAAATAGTAATTATAAAAACAGTATATATCAAAGCAGGAATCTATCATTTGAAATGGTTAAGAAGATTGAAATCTAGTAGAATGTGTAAAAATGCAGAGATGTTTGGATTTCCTTGGACCATGGTAATGAGAGTTATGGGAGAAGTTTTCAATATTTTTTTCTAGATCGTGAGGGACAGTAAAATTACTGAAATAAGACAATACAGAGTGAAGAAATTGGTTGTGTTTTTAAATAATCAATTCTGTAGGAACATAGTAACCTGGCCAGACATCTCAGTTCTATTGCAGTCACCTGGCGGAGGAGAGAATAAGGAAAATAGCAAATGGAGCCAAAGCATGATTCCTTTTCATTTGCTAGGTGAGCTAACCTTAGTTTCATCCTTGGAAGCCATCCTAAACTCACCATCTGTGCAAAGTGATTATTATACTGTGGGCATCGGTTCATGGTATAATATTGCTTTGTCAGTTTATTTTACATGTAATGTCATCTTAATTATAATTGATAAACTCCATACCTATGCTTACCATTCCTCCTTAGATATATCTTTCCTAGTTATTCCAATTTTTATTGGTGTTTCCCAAATTTATTTTTCTCTAATTAATATCTATATTTCTATAGGTATTGTCAATCTCATTTTTCAGGAAGTATGTTATATACAAGTCTTCGAGTAAGTTTTTTTTGTTTGTTTGTTTCTCTATAGTTTCAACTGAAAATGATCCTCAGTCCAAATAATTGTCAAAATTAAAAAGCAAACAAACAACAAAACAAAACAAAACAAAACAAAAAAAAACTGCCTTGAAATGTTATTTTGGATTGAGTAGGTTTGTAAAAACACATTAATCATATTTTGAAGTACAATGTATCCTGGTTAAGAGAAACTACCTGAATTATCTAGTTCCTCTCTTAATTTCAATTTGAAAAACAAACAAAAAAGTAGAAGCACACGTATTTAATTGTGTCTATTCACGGTTCACCTTAGTTATCCTATTTTCAAAGGAGACCCCCCTCGTAGGTGTAAAAAGCTTTAGTCTCTATACATTGAATCATCAATGTGAAACAAACACTTCTTTAACTGGTTTTACTGGAGGAAAACTTACATTGATCCATGTCTATCAAGTTCCTTGGACATACTTGGAGTGTGGTCTTTGCATGGATAAATAAAACATTGATGACTCATATCTATGGGTGTTGAGGACTATTTTTCTCCTTTCCGTTCTCTCATGATCTGGTTGTTAAATGTGACTTGTCTCATAGAGGCATGTCATGAATTTTTCAAATGCCATTCAAAAGTATCTACAATCTCAGAGAAAGTTTATCGGCACAAACTGAAAATTTTCTTCACTAATTTTTTAACTCTACTTTTTGTGATTGAAAAAGTTATTTTTGAGAGTTCACTTATTCCCCTGAGTTTTGATTTTCACACCACAAAAGGCAGAACCATGTTGCATTTACAATATGTTTGTGTGTGTGTTTGTGTGTGTGTGTGTTTGAGAAATAAATTAGCAAGCATTTTCTTTTAATCTTGGTAACATATTTAAAAGTCTGTTTCTATCCCAATTAAAAAAAAAAAATACCAGGTGACATTCCTAGCTCCACTGAAAGAGTCTTAGCCATTTATTTTCATTTAAGAATCAAGCATGAAGATCACTGTACTTTAGGTCACATATAATGCTGCTTGTCCCATAGCAGCAATTCAATAAATTACCATCCACAATGAGCCAGGCACTGTGCTAGACCATGGTGATCCCAGGAGGAATAAACCATTGTGAAACATACCATTTACATAGGTCACATGTATTTAACCTTATTAGATGAAACAAGCTCGCTTTCTCTATGTTGCTTAGCAGAATCATTAACCTTCGCTGAATAAGGAAATTCTGCGGCTATTACCCTAAAACGCCAAAGCACCCCACAGAATTGTCCTTGAGTGGAGCAGCTGTTCAATGGAGCACAAATCAATGCCTGCAGGTTCTTTTGGTGAGTTTATGATTCCTTGAAGTCTTTCTAGAGTCTCTCAAAGTTAAGGGTGTGTGTGTGTGTGTGTGTGTCTGTGTGTGATGTAATCTTGCCTCAAATTTAGTGAAAACGTCCTTAGTCACTTTTTAAGGATGCTGTAGTTGACAGACAGATCGAAACTCATTGGTTTATACAAGTAATAAACTTACTTGAACTGGAGTCTATCCTGAAAAATTTGTCACTCATGGTTTGTATATCTAACTCTAAGAGACTGGAGGAGAACCAAATCTCTGTGAGCCTGGTAAGCTTGTATGAACATTGAACCAGGGCTGGAAGTGGGGATTATTGAATGATCAATAAATGTCAGATGATGTATTATATACTAGAGGTAAAGCAGTGGGAAAAAAAAAAAGTAAAAAAATCCTGCACCCTTTAGTGAAAATGAAAGAAAAATTGGTAATTACAATATCAAGTAACCATTACTTTTATGAGGTTAGAGCAAAGAAAGTATATGTAGTGTGGTGCTGTGCAATCACATGACAGGAGATTTTTACTTCACTGTCAGAGGTCATAGGAAATGTCCTAGGGAAACAATGGTGAAGAGATGCACATACGCATAAGGACTGGACAGCCAGTGAATGAACTACATTTTTAGTAGTGCCAAGTGTTTCGCTCTGGATACGTTGGAATGACTGATGAGCAGCTTATAACTTTCATTTTTCTAACATATTTGACTCTTTAAGAGAACACATCTTTATTTTTACTTTTATAGCTTGTAATAGTTTCATTTAATGATTTTATCAATTATGAGAGATATTGCCATATCATCAGTTCCTCCATATGAAATAATAGGGAAAAAATAAATATTTATTTATATATATATATAATATATATATATATATATATATATATATATATATATATATATGTATATATTTTATTTTTTTTATTTTTTATAAAAGCCCTGTTCCTGTCACAGGGCTCCTAAAACCTTCGTAATTTTCTGAGTGATAGAATCGTCTAATACAGACCTCCTAAATCCACTGGAATTTCCTGGGTGACAGGAACATCTTTTGTTCTGATGAAGCAACTCTTGTTGGACTCCTGGATGAGGGCTGGACACGAGAAAGACCAAGCCATGCTTATAAGTTTAGAACTTTCAGAACTATCCCCCATTCTCCAGAGAGGGGAGAGGAGTGGAGAATTAGTTAAGGACTCGCCATGCCTATGTGATGAATCTTCATAAAAATCCCAAATGTATGCGTTGCAGAGAACGTCCAGGTTGGTGAACACATCCATATGTCATAAGGGTGGCACATGCCAACTCTGTGGGGACAGAAGCTCCTGAGCTTGGACTTCACCCTACGTATTTCTTTATCAAATGTTCATCTGTATTCGTTATTATATCCTTTATAATGAACCCATAAACATAAGTGTATCCCTGAATTTTGTGAACCATTCTAGTAAATTATCCAACCCAAGGAGGGAGGCATGGGAAACACAATTTATAGTCTGTCTGTCAGAAGTACAGGTGACAGCCTGGACTTGTGCTTTGGCATCTGAAGTGGGAGTAGTCTTGTGGGACTGAGCCCTTTACTTGTGGGATCTGGCACTAACTCCAGGTAGGTAATGTCAGAAATGAATTGAATTGTAGGACATTCAGCTGTGTCACAGAATTTCTAGCTGTGTGGAGAACTCAGACATCTGGTGTCAGAAGTGAAGGTGCTAGTAGTGTAAGGGTAGAGGAGAAACGGAGTGTTTCCCGTACACCCCCGATCTGTTTCCCTCACTTGCCAGCGGCAGTCTTCCTGCATACTGCACACCAGTAAAATTATTCAACTAGTTGAACTAGCTGATCCTACAAAGCCATTGTATAATTATTGTCTAGATTTTGTCTGGGCCTTTTATTCGATTTCTTTTTAAAGCATCATTTCATTCTCTTTTATAGCTTCCCTTAATGCTTAAGACAGGGAACCTTTGATTTACCACTGCACTGTATATATGTGAATGTTCAGAAACAGGTCAGGGGAAGAGCATCATTTAAAAGCGTTCTCGTGCACTTTAATGTACAGGCATTTAGGAGTTAGGTAGCAGCCGAGATGCTCATCAGTGAGAGAAATTGCTTTTACATGAGTAAGAGCAATACATTTTTGAAATTTTCTACTCCAAAAATGATTAAATAAATGAGTCTTTCAAATGTTGAATAAAACATCTTAACTCAGACCATCGCACCAAACTTAAAAAAAAAAAAAACTATAAAAATCCAAACTCAGTGAAGTAAATGCAAATGTTCGACCAAATGGCCCAAAGCATAACCATTATTTTTGTTTTACTTAAATGGTCTTTATACTTTAAAATGCTACCATATTCTAATACATGTCTTCTAGAAATATCAGAGGTGTTTTATGGATTATGGACTACTTACCGTGTCACTACTTAAATTTCTGTTCGGTTTAATATTAATCTTTCAGTTACACGCTCGGTGGCCTCCTGTCCAATGTCATGGATCTGTTTTTCACCCTATAATGTCTCACAATCACTGAATCCTTTCCTTTCTGCTTCCTAAATAAGTCTCTACATTACCCATCTCTCTCCTTTTCCACTCCCACAACCTAGTCTATGTTGTAGTTATTTTTCACCAGGGTTATGGGAATATATCTCCAGACTGACGACTATCAGAGTACAGAGCAGAGTTGTGACTAAATTTACCAAATTTATCTTTCATTTGTTTCAGCAATGCTTACATTCCAGGTGAGGAATACCTGTGAAATGTTTCACTGTAAAAGACATTTTCCCCACTATTTATGTGGTTTCAATAAGACTTGTTTCACTGCAGAATAAGAAAGGGCAAAAATATACTGATAAAAAATAATACCTACCACCTATTGAATACTGAAAATTTGCCAAACCCTGTTCCAGGGACTTTATATATATATAATCTCATTTAATCCATACCACAACCTTCTCAGGTAAGTACTGTTTAATAACTCTGCTTCACATAAGCGGAAACTTAAATCTAGGTCACACAATTAAAGGAGGAGCTGTTTTCCTTTTCATTCTTCAGAGAGACCTTCTATGTAACAATGATTATGAACATGAAATTTAGAACCATGCAGACCTGTGTTTAAGTCCTGCTTCACCATTTAGCACAGAGACCACTACTTATTCAAATAGTCAGTAAATACCCAAGAAACAAACAAGCAAGCACACAAAACAAAACAAACAAACAAAAAATGAGTGTATTATCGTTGCTCTTGTTGGAAAAAGTGGATTGTTTTCAACTCTGGGAAAATTCCAGGATAAGGGAGGTTGGCCAGTAGGAAGATGAAAGATGGACACAGGGACGCATGGTGGATGGATGAATAAATTAATGTCTTAATCAACATTGGTCTTTGACCTGTATTCCATCAGTGTAACACATTTTAATGTCATTGGGTACTTTTAAGAAGTGGGAGGAGAACTGACTCTGGGTGGCGAACACACAATGTGATATATAGATGATGTATTACAGAATTGTACACCAGAAATCTATGTAACTTTGCTAACAATTGTCACTCCAATAAACTTTAATTAAAAAAAAACAAAACAAACCAAAAAAATGTGATTCCAAGGAGGTACAAAGTCATTGTAGATGATAGATGACCCTGACTATTCAATTCCAACATATCAGAAATCAGCTATTCTTTTTACCTGTTTAAGTATGAAACGGGGTCCAAATTGGTATTTCTTTCCCTTTCTTGCCCTCTCTCCCTCTGCTTAGTTACCTCTGTAGAGAACTTATTTTCTTTTGACTGATGCACATTTTCATCAACTACTATTTTAACATATGCATTATATTTCACTTTTTAGAAATGTCCTTAAAGTTGTTCTTACACTTACAAAGTATAATTTGAATTGGTTTTACATGTTTTAATTAGATATATTTAAATATCCAGAATTGCATTGTTGCTTGAAACTCTAGGAAGATTGAAAGTGAATGTCTGAGATTCCCATATGTAGTATTTGCGTTTTTGTTCATGTCCGTAGCAACTTGGCCATAGAAATGTTTCCAATTTCCTTTGCTTGGTGTGGGATAGATGTGAACTATTGACTAGAGAATGTGAAATAATTTATTTGCAACTCTGGAAAAATATAAAACTGAGGATATGAACATTTCTTATTATTTTATATATTTTCAGGTCACGGATATTTAATATTTTATAAAATCTAGTCTGCAGATTGGGAATTTTGCTTTTCCAATTAGAGAAGAGTAATATATTTTCTCCAAAAGCATTGATTCCATTTTCTTATTGGTACCATAGTCTTTTTTGAAAAATTTGGTGATAGATTTTGTTGTATGTTATTCATGTATTTTTTAAAGTCTTGATGACATACTTTTTAGTATGAAATTAATTAAATAGTTTTGAATTTCCTAGTTGACTTCTCAGTACTAGTAGTTTTTTTCTAAGCTTCCCCCCCCAAAAAAATGAGTTTTTATATAGGAGTAGAAAATATTTGCTAGTAATATCCTATTGCTAAGGATTAGAGTAGAGGGAAATAGGGAAGGAAGTAAAAAATGCCAGTTGGCACTCAGTTTTTGTTACTGGAAAAAAAAATGTAGAATTTTTAAGTGTGGAATGGTAATCTCATACTGCATATTCTCGTACAATAGTTATGTCCCGTGTCCTTTATTCAGTTTCTTTACTGAATATTACTGAACTTATAATACTTGATTTTTCAATACTTTGGAGAGTCTGCTTGGTTCCTGATTTTTAATTACTAGAATTACTGAAATGGAAATTTCAAACATATGGTGAAAACATTTTAATAGCTAGATAAAAAATACAGGGCCATGAAATATAACTACCTCTCACTGATAAGGATTAAAAAAAAAAAAGGCTGACTCTATTCCAAGGTATTAAATTGACATTCACATTTGCAGTCTCAAAATGTTATATACAGAGTGTACCAAAAATATATATATATACATTTTAAGAAAGGAAAACTGTATTAAAATTATAATACTCAATATATACTGATAACAAAAGATGAATACAAGTCACATTTGACTTTGCAATTACAAGATGTGCTCAAAGTGGTTACCATCAGTGTCCAGGCACTTCTGATTATGATGAACTACTGCTTGAGCAACGTTGACCTAAGTGTCCACTTGTGTACATTTTTTGTCACCCTTGGTAGAAAATGATATTGATGATAAATTGAGAAAAAAGAAGGTTGGGGAGCATAGTTAGTTTTAACCACACAACTGTTTAGGTAGCAAACATTGATACGATACCAAGGGCACTTTTCTGACATTGTATTTTATGAAATTTTTCTGGTTTATAATATGCTCACTTTCAAAGTAATCCTTTTAAAATAATGAATTTTTCTAAGAAAGGCCCTCTCCTTGAGAGTCATTTTATTCCTATTTCTTGGGAGATTTGATATACATTGCACTCAATTAATTTAATAAACTTTTCAATTTTTATGAAAAGGTGCCTTTTGGGAACGGAGAATGACATCTGTACATAGAGAAGAAGAGTACAAGTAGGAAATACTACTATATGAAGTAGAGCCAACACAGGCAGAGTATGGTGGGAGAGGCCCTGAATATCAAAGAAATAGTCCAGTAGTATCTGATAGTGTCGTAAAGTTGGGAAATAGGAAAAATATAAAGTAGGACAATAAATTGCAAATACATATATATATGTATGTGTGTATATATATGTATATATATATACATATATATAAACACACACATATACGTGTGTGTATATATACATACATACATATGCATATATACACACCAACTCACACACACACACACACACACACACACACATATATACACACAGACACATATATGTTTTTTGGGGGAGGGTAGCAGAGGCAGTCTTTCACTATTATGTAAATAAGTAACTGTGTGTGTGTGTGGGGGTGTTTGATAAATGGGTTCAATGATATTTCTCACATTACACTGCTTAGTTATTCATTTATTTCCCACATGCTTTGAGTCATGCTTCCATTCAGGTTGCACAACATATGAGAGGCTGTCATGTGGAGAAGTTGAAGAAGGATCCAGTGGCTTTTATACTTGCTATTATTCTCTACCATAATTCGTCTTGGCTCTATTGCTTTAAGAGTTGAACCCAGGACTAAGGGAATAAACAATACTATAAATAAATACATAAAAGGAACACTGAAGTAGATATTTATGGGGTTTTTTTGTTTGTTTGTTTTCCTTCATTTTTATTTTCTCAATTCTACTTGACATTCTCAGTCATAATTGAGTCATAACATCTGGGTTAGTTTTCTAGGGCTTCTAAGATAAAATACCACATATTGGATGGTTTCAACAACATAAATTTATTTTTTCCCAGGTTTGACATTAGAAGACCAAGATCAAGGTGTTGGCATGGTTGTTTTCATTTGAAGCGCCTTTCCTTGGCTTGCTTATGGCTGTCTTCTTACAATATCCTTATATGGTCTTTGCTCTGTGCTTGCCCACTATCTCTCCTAATCTCTTTTTATAAGGACATCAGTCATGTTGGATTAGGGTACACCCATATTACCTCATTTTTATCTTAATTATCTCTTTACAGTCCTTATCTCCAAGTACAGTAATATTCTGAGGCACTGGGGTCCTGTACCTCAACATAGAGATTTGGAGAGGAGGACGAAATTCAGCCCATAACATTATTTGTTTTTCAATTGTTACTCGTCAATTCCTGGTGTGCATGATTGAACTCTCTGATGTGGTATCATATTGATTGTTATGAACATGGCATAAATTTGATATTCTGAGTTTAGTGGGAAGACAATGATCTGCAAGGCAAAGTCCCATTATACAAAGATTTCTCACACAGTTGCCTCCTTTTTCATTATAGCTCTATTTCCTCTTTATGGAAGTAAGGCAGAAACTATTTGTTAAGTAGTATTTTAGGCATGGTGTTATTCATAGCATGCATAGTATGCAATATCTAGACCAAATCTCTTAGATTGTACATTCTGTGCAAAGCCAGACACCATGTGATACATATCTGTAAGCCAGACACCACTCAATTATCTGTAAGGTACTTTCATGCAGAGAGAATCTGGGAACGCCTGACCTCACTAATATCATCTGCCTGACCTGTGAGTATACGTTTTTGGTAGTGGATACTCCAGCCCGAGTCAAGCCTTCAGATAACTGGAGCCCCATCTGAAATATTGACTGTAATCATATAAGATATCACATTGTAGAAAGATACAGATAAGATGTTTCTGATTTCCTAACCCAAGAAACTATGAGATAAATAGTTAACGTGTTTGTGTTTATGTGTATTCTTATTCTGTAAGTGTATTATTATCGCTCATTTATACCTGAACCAATTTTGAATAACTAAAATTTGATAGAAAGTTTTTGTTTTATGTAATAATTTTTAGACAATAAAAATGCTCCCAAATATGTATTTCAAGGATTATTAGTTATTATTGTTTTGCATTTTCACTGAATATATTTATTATGAACTTTTTAAAATCTCATTTTGTTATTGGTATGTTTATCCATGAGAAAATGCTGAGTAATTTGCCAAATTAAAGAGATGGAGCAAATGGGGGTCGAATGAAATGTGGTATGGAGAACAAGGAGATGGAGATGGCAGGGAAAGGAACAGGAGATTAAGAGAAGAGCAAGAGATGGAGAAAGAGATATTTGAAAAATGGAAGAGGGGAAACAAAAAGAAAAGTGGGGCAGACATTTTCAAAATTGAGAAAACTGGATCAAAACATCGTGTCTTGATCTGTGTTTAAATAACCTCGAATGAACCATTATATAATTTTATGAGATATCTGGAAGTAAAAGAAGAAAAAAAAAAAAAAAAAGAGTTACTTCCCCAGGGGGTTCTTTGTAATTTAGATCTAATTTAGATTATTGTGTAAAAGATGTAAGGAAAATATTATTTTCTCTTTTCATTTTGTCTATTTTTAATACAGGAAGAAAGAGAAAGATTGACAGGGAGGGAAAGGAATTCTGAGAAAATATTGATTTGTTCCCACCTGAGTTTGGGAGAGTTTTAGAGGTGGCAGTCTCTCAAAACTCGGAATGAAAATCTTTACTTCAGTGTCGTCATTATTTTCTCATAGTTAAAGGAAGGACTGACTGCATTAAACATCAGTGTTTGTTGACTTAATAAATAATACATGTGCATAGAACTTGCACATAGTAATTGTTAAATAAATGGTAGTTTGTATTCTTATTAACAGATACATTTTTCTATCTAAACTATCACTAATTAAATTTATGGGCACAATATGTTGTAGAATGGCTAATGTAAATGAAGTTGAAAAGTATATCTACATGCATTTAATATAAATCCATAAAGAAAACTATTGCATGAAATGTATCCCCAATATGGGTGAAGATTGTTTTAATTCATTAACCTGTGGAATAAAGTGAATGATAACATAACTGTGACATCCCCCAAAATACCAATCTTCTCTTACTCACTTATTTCCCACAGTAGAACCTAGGAATCTATCTGAAATATGTAAGGTGTTCACCCAAATGGTTTCTGAATAAAGAATTACAGCTGTGTGTGTGTGGGTGGGGTGCAGTGTAACTACAAAGGAGGATTAAATACCTCACTTGGAGCAAAGGTGTTAAAAACCTTTTAAGTACCCCCTGGATTCCACTGTTTCACTAAAGAGAATAAACCAATCAACTAGTCTAATAATAATCTAATCGTGACAAGTATCTTCCACAGTCACTTCCATCCCTATCCTTTTCTGTCCCTATTCATAACCAACCAATGGCCTTAATTATCACATATGTGTCAATGGGAATTTGAGGAGACAGGCTGATTTTCTTAGTGTTTCTGTGATTTGAATAATCAACAACAAATAACAGCAGTGATACTAATGTGCTCACATCATCCACAAAATAACCAGTTGAGTCTCCTCATTTTATGTACTCCTGCTAATTGATACCTAGAGGTTTGTAGATCTCAGGCAGTGCTGTTTTAATATCCTGCTAGGATTCATGACATAATCGGTAGTGCTGGGTTTCATACCAGTGAGATCTTAAAGTATCAGTCAGATTCAAATGGGGTTCCATTCAGAATGTTGTGTGGAGAAGCTGGACTGAATGCAGGAGACCAGAGACAGCCCTGAGAATGAGTCAGTATTATCATATGGTCGAGGGAATTATTTTCACATCATCATTTATTTATTTTTTATACATTCAAATGTGCACAACCTGAAATATATCAAGGACTAGATAGAGTTCATGCAATACTGATGATAACTAAGATAACATAATTATTTTATTTCTACTGTTTTCTACCTGGATGGTGTTAGAAGACACTTGTTCAAAGAGCCACATGGCTCTGCCTTCCTCCTGCTTGATAAATTGGGTAACTATCTTTCCCAGAAAAATTACATTTGGTCTACTCTTACATTTACCTCTATTGCTTATAACTAAGAACAGTTATTGGTTTGAGAGACACTGTTCCCTTATAAAAAGGTTTTTGTTGGCTGGTAGCTTGTGAGATACTTTATGAAAAGCAATTTGGTTTTTATATAAAATATTAATTCAGATAAAATCATATCTCAGCTTCTCAAAATTCAGCTATTGGTACAAAACTTGCAAATCTCAGCTCCTTGGCTCCATATTCATTTGATTTGCATGATGTTGTGCAAATTAAGAAACTTCCTTCCAGCACAGCGTGATTTAATGTGGAGATTGCAGACTATGTCCTTTTCTCCCTTGAAAACATTCCCTTGTATCTGGAAATATTTTTACATATAACTTCCAAATTCATATTTATATTGATTAAATAATTAAGAAATATGGAAAGTTTGTTGTTGTTTTTTTCCTTCTTCATAGGGAGAAGACATACTCAAAAGGCTAGATTCTGTTTTTGCTGATTTTCAGTATTAACAATAATTGTGCATTCATGAAGGTTATCAAAATTTAGATATATATATATTTTCCCTTCATTTGGCTCGATATTCTAATTAACTTTTTCCATTTAAATAAGGAAGGTTATACATGGCTTTTATTTTTTTGCCTTTGTATTGCCCTCAGATCCTTTCAGGTAAGTATCACACATCTTTTAAACAGAGGAATACCTGTCCATCATTTACAAAGCCAGTATGAGAGGGAAAATTTTATACGGATGGCCACACTATCGCCCTGATTCTAATTTCACAAGCCATTAACACTCTGAAAAGAGAAATTAATTTGAATGTCTGTCATTTTCTATAAAGGGGGACAAACTATTGGGGATATATTCAGTTGACCTCTTAAAAAGAACAGATAAATGGAAGATTCATATTTTTGATAACTAAGGTGGAGGGATTTTCTCACTTATTCATTCATTAAGAATGTCAAAAGTTTTCTTATTGTCCTTGATGCAATTCTAAACAAATCCCAGAAACAAAGAAGCTGCACAGAGCATTCTCTAATGAACGCAAAGATAAATGAGAATATGCACAAAACGTGGAATGGGAGTCAAGTAACTAGAGAGAAATTTGAAGAGGTGTGGAATTGTAATGTCAGTGCCAGAAATGCTAACAAACAGAAATAATCATCGTTGTGTTTATTGTCAAAGATCACAGATTCAGTCTATTAAGAAAGTAAAAATAGCAACTGGGCAGGGATAGAGTGGCTGCTTCTTTGGCAGTCATTATTCAATAGATTATTCAAGTCAAAAGTAAACTGTCAACTCTTTCTCGCTCTCTTCTCCCTCCCCTTCCTCCTGCTTCTCCCCTTCTACTTACCCTTCTTCTCTTTACCCTCTTCTTCTTCTTACCCCTCCTCCTTCCACTCCTCCCCCTCTTCCTCCTTCCCTTACCTGTTCTCCTATCCATCTCTTCCACATTATCTTTTATTCAGTGAAGAAAGACCTTATGGTGAGCAAAACAGTATTTAGGATTCTTACCTGGAAGCAACAAGCATAGGATCCAGCCTGGAAGATAAACTGTATGGTCACAAAAAAGAAAGTCAGTGTCAGTTTGTATATATTGATTAGTAGTAATAATAAAATTGATATTCTACTACTACTTTTACTACCACTGTCAATAGCTACAACTGCTTATTACTGTCAGGATAATCAAATCTCTTAACAGTTGGTTTATGGACAGAATATATTGAGATTGAATATAAAATAGTATCGCCAAGGTAAATATGTTGTTCAGTTGCATCTAGATAAGTGACCACAAAAACAAACTAATCTGACATCGCTGAGCAGGTGCTTGCTTCAAAACTCAATGGTTTTATATGATATAAAACTCAATGTGTATTCAGTCTACCAGAACTAGTGAGAACCAGTTTAAAGTTGGCTCGTGTACTTTTTTCAATAAACTTTTTATTAAGTTTAAAAACAATAACAAAAACTCAGTGTGCATCAGGACTGCAAGGGCATGGCCTCTTGAGTCAATGGAGATAGATTTATCAGATAGGAGACCTAAGCTCTTTTACTCGATCTTCTGAATTTTCATTTCCTTATTGGCACAATAGATATGACTATAACAATTTCACAACATGAGATATTATAAATGTATAATGGTCCTAGCATAGGATAGCCATTCAAAAAGTCTGACTTCCCTGATTCTTTATCAAATCAATAAAGCTTAGTCAAAGTGAGCCTGTATTAAAATAACTAAAATGTTAAGTACAAGGGCAGTCATACTCCTCTTTTATTAAGCAGGATGAAGGAAGCTGGAATGACTTCAGAAAGGGCCGATCTAGCTGAAGACTCAGAATCGTGCCACACAGGAAGCAGGGGTTGGGGAGATCGAATATGTTTAAAGGATGAAAATTATGGCTATTTAGTGAAATTCAATCCAGACTTCTTGTCGTACAAGTGGGGACGGGGGAGCCAGAATATAAGCACATTTTAGGGGACCAAACCGTATGCCTTCGTCTTGTCAACTTTAACTGCAAGCCTCTCTCTCTCTCTTTCTCTGTCTCTCTCTCTGTCTCTCTCTCTCTCTCCCTCTCTCTTCTTCCCTCTCTCTCCCCAAACACTTTAAACCATTTCAAAGAAAGTGACATAAAGAAGCAGTGATGGAAACTTAACATAGATCACAAAAAGGAGAGCTGATGGGCATCTTTCTAGAAGCAGAGGCACTTCCATGTTTTAGCTGATTCATCCTAGGTCTATAGATAAGGACCACTGTGCTGCATTTTCTGTCTGCTCTGAGGCAGCGCAGAGTGAGAGGACACAAAACAGCTTATAGGACAGAAACCCAAACACCACCATATCAGGTAATTACACAATGAAAATTTCTCTGTAAAAGCTATTAGCATTCTGCATTTGTCCCTCAACTCTAACATTCATTATACAAGATTACTGGAAGGGGAATTTCCAGGAAAAAAAAGAGAGAGAGGGAGAGAGAGAGAGAGAGAGAGAGAGAGAGAGAGAGAGAGAGAGAGAGAGAGAGAGAGGAGGGAGGGAGAGAGAGAGGAGGGAGGGAGAAGGAGGGAGGGAAGGAGGGAAGGAAGTAGGGAGGGGAGGGAGGGAGGGAGGGAGGGAGGGAGGGAGGGAGGGAGAGAGGAAAGAAAGAAAGAAAGAAGGAAGGAAGGAAGGAAGGAAGGAAGGAAGGAAGGAAGGAAGGAAGGAAGGAAGGAAAGAAAAAGAAAGAAAGAAAGAAAGAAAGAAAGAAAGAAAGAAAGAAAGAAAGAAAGAAAGAAAGAAAGAAAGAAAGAAAGAAAGAAAGAAAGAAAGAAAGAAAAAAGACAATGTTTGGGTGTGTTATTAGCAAAATACATGTTTTTTATTAAAAATATGCATTTTTTTATTTAATGAAAATAAGCATCTTAATATGAGAAGTTGGCCTCATCTTACAGGAAATTTGGCTCATTTTAATTAGAAGAGATGCCCTCATAGTAACAGAAATTAGAGCATGAATTGAATCACAGAGGATGCTTTCATTTGAAGCAAGGAGTGTTCTCAAATACCCTAGTGATCAATTGGCAGCTCTGTATGTGTAATACCGAAAAGAGGGCATTCCTTAACTTTGTCCTCAACACACAATTCAACTTTTTAAGTAATATTTTAATGAATATAAAGGTATGAAGCTTCCTGAGAACAAACAGTAAGCATCAATTTTAATTTAGGTCCTCAATATTCTGTTTCCTCTTCTTTGTCTTTCCTCCATCCTATTGAATAAATTGTTATAGCTCAGTGTCTAGGTCTGGGCTTTCCTTCCAAGTCATACTTTCCATGAATTGTGACCTTTAGCAAACCAAGCCTGCACGTAATTTGCAGCAGATTATTACTAGGATAATATGCAGGGTGATTTCTTTCTTTTCTTTTTTCTTTCTTTTTTTTTTTTGGTATGACCAATACCGCCAGTGTGATATAAACTATATAAACTACAGGATTTTGGTGTGATTCCTGTTGTAAAATATTTAACTGTAATTAGTTAAATGTTGTTTACAGTTTCTAGAAAATTGTTTATTTGCCATTACATGTTAGTCAATCTATTTACATCCTTTAGTTTTCTTTTTCATGGAATTTTATTGCACTGTTACTAACAATCAAAAAATATTTATATTAACATTAATAGCTTGGATAATAGTGCTGCAACATACAATAATTCCTGTGGGTAAATTTATTTTTTAACTACCTTAAAAAAATCTGAGTCTGAGAAGGAAATCTGCTCCTCCAAAAAGTTTTGGAACCAAAAAATGTTTTCACACGAATTTATTTTCCAAGTTAACAGTGTTTTATTATCTTTCAAAATTTATTTATTTTAATTTAATTTTTCATGTCAAGAAAACTCTAAGGAAAATTTTTGATAATATTTTATCTTATACAAGAGAAATATACACTTTCACAAATGGACACATATAAAGGGCCTATAGATACAGATTTAACATAAATATTTGTCTATCTTTACAATCCAGAAATGTCTAATATGTAATTGGGGTGTGTTGCCTACAGCTTTCAATTAACTGAAGTCATTTTCTTGGATGGATAGTGCCTGTGCACTGTCGATGCTTGCCTGAACACTTAGTCACTGGAGGCTGATAGAAGCGGTATGGTATCCATGGCGCAAGGAATTCACGTCTTCACCTTCTGAAGAATGCAGTTACTGTGTGACCTGAAGGACTTGTGTTTATGGTTCTTTTTCTGGGAGATACTTTTATGAATCTCTGCTACATAGTCCTATAACTGGAACAGAACAAGTGTTCAGAAAGCATTTGTTAAATTAGTACATTTTTGAATTAGAGGTGCTTAAATTAGATCGGTGTATCCATAATGACTGCCTTCATTCACCAGTTTGTCAGATTCTGGTTCTGTACGATTAGAATGTTGTCTGAGGAACCAAGCATCTGCCAAAGGCAATAGTTAAGTAATTTGTAGTCTTCAGATATTGCCCAGAAAGAAATTTATAACCACTCCTGAATAGCTATTGTCGTATGGTTCAGTGGTCTAGTCTAATAGAGCATGCCTCAAGTCAACAATGTGGAATTCAGGTGTTCTACACTCCACTTTTTCAAGGGGTCTTCATGAGCATCAGTAGTTTTATACCCTGATATACTATTGTCTTCTATCCTCGCTGAAAATTGTAAGACAGTTGAAGTGTAACCTAACTTAAGGTGTAGGATTTGAGGTGTGATCTAGAAAATGCATAGATGTATGTCCTTGAGGACAGTTCAAACAGCATGATGCTCAAGGCCTAGAGAAGAGAAAAACAGTGAGTGAAGTAGTCAGGCTACAAGATAGATGTGAGGGTCATCTTAGTGGTCAAGAAAAGCTACTCAGTATTTCTCAAAGAATATCATGTAAGTGGTAATTTACCTTATCTGCATATAAATCAGGCTGTGGACTAAGAATCAGGGTCATCTGTCCCATTAGCTTACCATTCCTCTCTCTGAGAGATAAGTCTGGTGCTTTTTACTAAATAAGGCAGTACTACTGTTCACGTCAAAGAAATCTTTCTATGGAGTAGATTTTCTGTTGCACCCTGATGCTAAATGTGTTCAAATAACTGATTTAACAATTTCTTCCAATACCTTCCTCTTTTCACCTTAAAAGAATATCCCTTTACAGGAAAGCTAATGATTAGGATAAGTGGAGAGAAACTGATTTATTGTTATAATCCAATCACTATGAGAATATAATTCAAACTTTTTTAGACCTCCTGGGAATAAGAAAAATATAAGCAGCAAATATATTTATTTTTCTTTCTTTCTTTCTTTCTTTCTTTCTTTCTTTCTTTCTTTCTTTCTTTCTTTCTTTCTTTCTTTCTTTCTTTCAGCATTTAATATTATTTTATATTAATTTCAGGTGTACAGCACAGTGGTTAAATATTTATATAATTTATGAAGTGATCACCCTGACTAGTCACCAACTGGCACTATGCATAGTTATTACCATATTATTGACTATATTCCCTATGCTGTACTTTAAATCCCAATGACTATTTTCTAACAACCAATTTGTACTTTTTAATCCCTTTCCCTTTCTCACTTACCCCCAACCTCCCTCCCATCTGGCAACCATCAAAGTGCTCTCTTTATCTATGAGTTTCTTTCTGTTTTGTTTGTTTATTTTGTTCTTTAGATTCTACATATAACCAAAATCACATTGCATCTGTCTTTCTCTGTCTGACTTACTCCACTCAGCACAGTACCCTCCAGGTCCATCAATGCTGCCGCAGATGGCAAGAACCCATTCCCTTCCCTGGCCAAGCAATAGTCCATTGTATATGTACCACCTACTATTTTTGCATTCAGCCATCAACAGACACCCAGGCTGATCCACATTTTGGCTATTGTAAACATATTGCAGCGAACATATGTATGGATGCATTCTTCCCCTTAAAGTAGTATTTTGGGTTTCTTCAGATGAATACACGGAAGTGGGGTTACTGGGTCCTTCTTTGTCACTTGTTATAGCCTTTGTGTTAAAGTCTATTTTGTCTGGTACAAGTATTGCTTCCTCAACTATTTTTTGTTAGTTTGTTTCATTTTTCATGAAATATATTTTTCCCATACCTTTACTTTCAGTCCGTGTGTATCTTTAAATCTGAAGTGAGTCTCTTGCAGGCAGCATATATAAGCGTCTTGTTTTCTCATTCATTCAGCCATCCTATCTTTTGATTGGATAATTTGATGCATTTGTATTTAAAGTAATTGTTGATAGGTATGTAGTTATTGCATTTTATTATTCGTATTTTTGGTTGTTGTTTTTTGTTTTTTGTTTTCATTTGGTTTTGTTTTGTTTTTGCCTTAAAGACGTCCCCCTAACAGTCCTTGTAATATTGCTTTAGTTGTGAGGGATTCCTTTAACTTTTTCTTGTCTGGGAATCTCTTTATCTGTCCTTCGATTCTAATAATAGCTTTGCTGGGTAGAGTAATCTTTGTTGTAGGTTCTTACTTTTTATCATTTTGAATATTTTGTGCCAATCCCTTTTGGCCTGCAAAGTATCTGTTGAGAAATCAGCTGATAGTCTTATGGGAACTTCCTTATACATAATTAACTACATTTCTCTTGCTGCTTTTAAGATTCTCTCTGTTTTTAAACTTTGGCATTGTAATTATGATGTGTCTAAGTGTGGGCCTCTTTGGGTTCATCTTGTTTGGGACTCTCTGCACTTCCTGAGCTTGTATATCTATTTCCTTCACTAGGTTAGGGAAGTTTTCAGTCATTATTTCTTCAAATAGTTTTTCAATTCTTTGCTCTCTTCTCCTTCTGATACCACTGTGATGCAAATATTGGTATGCTTAATATTGTCCCAGAGACCCCTTAAACTCTCCTCATTTTAGGGGGTGCTTTTTTTTTCTTTGTTTTTCTCATTGGGTGTTTTCTGCTACCTTATCTTCTAAATCGGTGATTCGATGATCTGCTTCATCTAACCTATCGTTGATTCTCTTTAATGAATTTTTCATTTCCATCATTGTAGTATTTATTTCTGAATGTTTCTTTTTCTATGTTTTCTATCTCTATTTTTATGTTTCCTACCTCTTTTTTGTTGAAGTTCTCCCTGAGATCATTGAGCATCCTTATAACCTGTGTTTGAAATCCTGTGTCCGGTAGATTGCTTGTCTCTATTTTGTATAGTTGTTTTTCTGGAGCTTTGTTCTGTTCTTTTATTTGGGACATATTTCCTTGTCTCCACATTTTGGCTTCCTCCCTGTGTTTGCTTCTATGTAGGGCTGCTATCCCTCCTGGTCTTATATAGTAGGTGTCCTGTGAGACCCCCTGGTGTTGTCTCCCTAGTCACCAGAGCCATATGCTACAGGTGTGTCCCTGGTGTGTGCCTTCCTGTTGTAGTAGAGTCTTGATTTATGTTTGCATTTCAATGTGAGGGATTGATGTGCAAGCTGATTGATTGTGAGGACTGATTATTGTGACCACAGTGTAGGAGCTGTTGTGCAGGGGCTGACCCTACAGAGCAGAGTTTGCTTTAGTGGGCCTCTGGTGTCTGCCCAGTCTGTCCTTTGGGTGTGTCATTCTTGCAGGTTGATGGGTGATGCTCTTGCCCAGTCTGAAGCTGGCCACTGTGCCTTCCAGCCCCAGGGTCTCCAGGAGAAGACCTGTTGCAGGCCAAGTTTAGCCCTAATCTGTGCCTTGCCTAGGGCCATCTGGAATGACCTACAAAGCAATTCAGAGATGACACTTGCCCATTGTGGGGACAGAGCCCCAGAAAGTAGTTTACAGGCTCTCAGCCTCACATGGAAAGGTGCTGGCTCGGGTAGTAGATGGCCATCAGCTGTGGCTGATTGGCCGTCAGCTGTAGCCAGTTAGCCAATTAGACGCTAATATAACTGCTGCGGCTACAGAGGAGAGCTAAGGAGAGCGGAGGAGCAGAGTCGAGGAGAGTGGAGGAGAGTCGTCGGTCGGTTGGCAGAAAAACAGACAGCAGGTCACACGTCCGGTGAACCCAGCCTCCAGTGAGACCATAGTGGTATGACTTCCCTGCCTATGGCTCCGTGGGTGTTCCTTTTTGGTCTCACCATATCCTGCGTTCTTGTGTGGGGAGCGGGAGCAGAGACCCCGCAGGCCGCCCTGCACGACAAAGGGCGCAGCGAGCAGGGTCTCCCGCACGACACCCATGCGTGCTTGGATGTGCTTTGGGAGGCCAAGCACCAAGGTCAGCTGCTGCTAGTGCCAGGTAGGGCCGCTCAGCCAGAGATACAGGACACGCTGAACTCAGATGCTGTTTCTTTGGGTTTTGTGAACCTTTGAGAGATTTTAGGAATGTCTGCAGCTTGAGACAAGGCAGGCCTTTTATGCAGGAAAGCCACTGGAAGCCACTGTTAATAGGGCTCGGGTGTGCCTGAAAGTTGTGCGGGGCGTGGTCTCAGGAAATCAGGTTGGGACAGATGAAAGGTGATTGCCAGTTGGCTAGAGACTCAGATAAGGTGGCTTCTTGCAGCTGCACGCAGGGAGGGGAGGGGTCAATAAGGAAACAGTGGCTTCTGCCATTTCCTCTATCCAGGAGAAACCTGCCCCTCCTGCCTCATCCTGAAGCTAGATAATTCACTTCCTCCCAATATTTCCCTGGTGCCTTTCAAGCTGCCTCCCCAGAACTGGAGCTCAGAGTCTGATTCTGTAGGTGAGTAAGTCTGTGTGCAGTCCTTTTAAGAGGAGCACCTGTGACTCCAGCTGACCTCTGGTTCACTCAGCCACAATCTCTGCTGATTTTCACATCCAGAAATTACGGGGACTTCTTTCCCCAGGATTGAAATCCTAGGCTGGGGAGGGGCTGTGACCCCTCGCCCATTGTAGGGGTGGACTTCTGCAGCTGAGATATCCTTTTTGATTTTTAAAGGTCATGCAGGTAGGAGACCAGCCAGTTCCACATCTCTGTCCCTCCTACCAGTCTCGAGGTGACTTCTTTTGCATGTCCTTAGTTGGAGGATCTTGCCTCAAATATTTCAAAGTTCTTTGTGTAGGTCATTATTTCTTCTAAATGAATTAATACTTTTATTATTATAGTATCTCCCTTTTTATCTTTAGTAGTCCTATTTATTTTGAAGTCTACTATGCCTGCTATTCATTTATCATTACGTGATGTTTCTATTTCCTACATTAATATTTCTTTGTCTAAAGTAAACATTGCCTGATATCAACCTAGCTATCTCATTTTTCTTTTGATTTGTACTTTCATGGTGTGGTGTATCTTTTTTCAGCATTTTTCTTTTGAGCCCATATATTTTCTTATATGATGGTTATATATGTATTTTCTTTTCAAATCACCCAATGATACCAAAAAGGTATGCAAAATATTGTAATATACTTCACAAATAAAGATGGGAAGATGTTTAAATGATCAATAAACACATAAAAACAGTGTGTAGCTTCCCTACTCATAAGGAAAATGCAATTAAAATCATTATGAGGTGAAATAATCACCAACAAAGTTTAAATTCAAATACTAGCAGTATCAAGTGTTGCCATGTTGCAAAGGATGTCAAACAACTTCAATTATACATTGTTGTTCAGAGGGTAAAAGGTTAAATCTTTTGGGTGGGGGAGGAAATCAGTAATCTCTTATAAAACGAGCCATAAATCTGTAGTTATATCTACTTCTTTTTTCTCTTTTAAACATTTTAAAGATATTTACAAGAATGCCCATAACAGGTTTATTTATAAGAGCAAAAAATGTAAAACAGCCCAGGTATTTATCAATAGAATGATGAAATGAACAGCAGTATAATTAATGAATGTAATACTATCCCTCAATAAAAAGGAACAGACTACTGATATACAGAACAATGTGAATTAATCTCAAAAATGTTATGTTAGGTTAATAAGCTGTATAAATAATGTAAAATTTACATAAAGTTCTACAACAGGGAAAACTAATTTATGTTGAAAAATTATCACAGTAGTGCTTCTTCTTAAGAGGAGAATTGCCTGAGAAAAGGCATCTGTTAAATTTCTTATGTCTTCATAGACTCTATTTATTTCTGAAGCTGAAAATAGATGGTGACAGTGGCTTAATTTCATGTTAGAATCATGTGTCAAGTTTATGGAAATCCCAAAGGAACAATGACAATACATAAAGTAAGTTAGAAGATTGTGTATTTCCCTTAAAGAGATTTTAAAGAATTTGAACACTTCAATGACCTGTTTTATTACCAGATATGGTAGACTAAATAATGGCCCCCCAGTGATGTCCATGTCCCAGTTTCTAGAATCTGTGAACATATTACATTATATAGTAAAAGGAAGTTCACAAATGTAATTAAGCTAAGGATCTTGAGGTGAGGAGATTAGACTGTATTACACAGGTGGGCCCTATATAATGACAAGGATCCTTATAAACAGGAGGCAGGAATATCAGAGATAGTAGTGGGAGAAACTACCATGGCAGCAAGAGGATGGAGTGATGTGAGGAAATTGCCACAAACCAAAAAATACAGATGGCTTCTAAAAGCCAAAGAAAGCAATTAAATGGATTGCCTCCCCTGTCCACCCAACAACTTGCCTTTAAACTAGTAAGACTAATTTTGAATTTTGGATGTTCTGAAATATAATAAACTTGGGTTGGTTTAGGTAACTAAATATGCCTTAATTTGTTACAAAAATTAGAAACTTAATGCATATGTCATATTTATGATTTACTCTGATTAAACTCTAGCTATTGGTATTGGATGATATGGGTATTGAGGCTAGAAGAGAAAACATTGGCATATTAATGATTCTTATTCTCTTAACTTTATTCTCTTTTATTTTACACTTTTATTCTCTTACTTTTCGTGATTTTTAGATTTTTTTTTTTTTGGACCATTCAAAGAGCTACTTTAGAATAATTAAAGCATAGAATTTTAGAGTGGAAGAAATGTGCAGACAATTTAATTCAAATTTTTCATTTTGTCATTGAGGAAGCTGAAACCCACAGAGGTAAATTCATTTCTTAAAAGCTGCAATGGGTCATGATAAATTCAACAATCAGTGTTCTGAACATTTTGAACGCCTAGTTGTTGGCCTCCCTCGTGGAAATAACAAAGGCTAACTGGCAACTCAATTATGCTGTACTTGAATATTGCATTTTTTTAACAGCCTTATAAATCTATGTGAGAATTCTGAAGATTGAATCAAAGGGGTATTTAAATGAAAGTATTGTGTGAAGTGTAAAGTATATAACAGGTGTCAGATTCAGTGTTTTGATTTGTAAAGGAAGGGAATTTCCCTTTGGAAACAAAGTACCTTATAAAATTATATCAATTTTCTTGGGCACAGATTGTCCTTTATTGATCTGATCACTACATGAATTAGTAGAGCTGATACATTTCAGACTCCAAGGATCCCTCGAAATAAGTGTCATCTATTCCTTCACATATGATACTAAATTTCTTCATATATGATATTAATATTAAAAGATTTAGAAAGATTTTGCATTTTTCTTTGAATTTAAGGGCTATCTGTCACATGCATATATTTTTTGTTATCTTTATGTTAATAAAAGATGGATATCATTTTCTGTATTTTAATGCAAATACAACCATGAAACCCCATAACATGGTTGCCAACCTGGTTTAATGCTCTGTATTGTGAATGACCATTTTATTACTAAAAATGCTATAAAGTATCCCTACATTTGATCTTGTACTGACATGTTTGGTTAATTGAAAGGAAAGAGCCTGAAGAAAATGTCAACTTTAGATCAGATAAAAAAGGATATTCTAACTTATTGTTGACAGAATGTCTCTAATCTCATTTAAGATAAATAGTGTTATTAATAGTTCTCTGCAAATGGCAAACCTAATACTGCTATTTCCTGACAAATGGTGAGTAGGACTTATATAATTGTAAATGAAAACAAACACAACTAACAAAATACCTTTTATTTTCTGGAGCCCTCATCCTTGTCCTTTCAGAGACTTTATTTTTATTATGTCTCTATAAACCATCAGAGATACATATTAACATATATAGGTCTGTGATAATTACACTTGGCAATAACAATATATGTTTGAGAGTGTGTGTGTGTTTGCACGTGCACGTGTGTGTCTAGCCATGTTGTAGGTGTCACAAGCTAAATGTTTACAAAATCCAAACACAATAAGAGAAATGGCTACAATGTAGACATGTTTGTTTGTGTGCTTTATGATTAATGAAAATTGTGATAAAATAAAATTCAAAAAATACCAATGCTTGCATCATTTGAATCAGGAAATTATTCCCCAGATACTTTCATATTTGATTGTGGGCAATATGTTGCCATATATTACACTAGTCAAGAGACACTAAAATTAGTGCTTTTGTGTAAAATCTCTTGTTTTTTAAATGCTGACCAAATTTTTTACAAGTTACTATTCTGGGTGCAAATATTTCTGACTAATTTTCTGCCATAAGTCAGCTAATTTGATATCTATAAAAATAAATAAAATAATATTCTTACCAATTAATTTTGTAAATGTAGTGTTATATGACCAAGGCATAAAGTATTCTCTCATTATCCTTTAATAGAGCTAGCTAAATTACCTGATTTTTCTAGGACTAAAGGAATTAGTAATGGTGAAATTTAGTAGCTACTTGTACAGGAAAATTTTCAACAACCGTCTAGATCATTCAACAAGAATGACTAATTGTGATACTCTTCTTAAGGCCAGTGCACATTCTCCAAACATAAGAATCTACTAGATTAATTCTAATAATAAGAAACGGTATTTTTGCCTAAGTCTGATAGTTTTAATGGTATCTATAATGACTAATAAAGATAGAAAGCTTTAAGTCTATTTATTTGTTCCCTAAACATTATAAATTCATAAGAACTAGATTATATTTAAATCAGTGGTTATATTGATATAAGAAAATAATTGTTTATTTAAATCTTGATAAAATTATTTCAGTCTTATCACTCTTATCATGCGTCTTTAATTTGCAGCAGTGAAAAAACACTCAATGAAATGACAAGATTGTAACTAGTAGTTTAGTCAATATGACTGATACTGCAATTTTAATTGTTTCTGATTAACATAATAGATAGGGTTTTTCAAAATGACATTTATAATTTTCAAAATTCATAGACAAATCATAATACTTTCATAAATGTTTCATGAATCACATATATTGAATCTGTTATTAGTAGGCTAAGTCACTACACTAAAGTATTATTTAAATGTTTTTGTTTAAATGAGTCATTTTCCAACAAAAATTTTCCTAAATGCTAAAATTCTAAATTGATTTTACTATCTATGTGACTTTTGTGTACTTTGTGACAAAGAGCTACTGTAAAATTTCCATTTTTATAAATACAAGACAAATTTTGAAAGAGATTGACACTTTCCAAAGGTCCAAATTAAATCCTAATTGTAATTATTTAATTTGTT
Organism: Rhinolophus sinicus; assembly: GCF_057876585.1. Taxonomy (NCBI): domain Eukaryota; kingdom Metazoa; phylum Chordata; class Mammalia; order Chiroptera; family Rhinolophidae; genus Rhinolophus; species Rhinolophus sinicus. The sequence continues at coordinate 35,691,757 of NC_142515.1, forward strand.
TGTGGGATATGGTATTTTTCCTAATAGAAATAAGTGAAGCTAAGTTTGTAGAACTCATGTCAGTTTTTATCTATTCGTTTCAATTGGATTTGCTTGAAAATATCCACTTTTACTAAATATAATAGATTCATTAGAGGATCCACTAACCCATTTATGTACAGTTTTAACTCTTACCTCTCAGTAGGAAACACAAAATCAGTTTCTCCATTTGAAGATGTTCTGTGCTTATTTTTAAACTAACATTTTAAAAAGGAAATATCATTAACCTCTTGTTTGAATGTAATATTTCCAAATATGGCTCTCGGTAGTACTGCATTCTTCTTGTAAATTGAGTGACAAATTTCCCAACATTTAGACATTTTAATAAATAATACAGAATTTCCAGTCAGCAAATAAGCATTTCTCTCACGAATGATTAGTTATGAAAATGACTATGAAAAATATTTTACGTAGTTTTAAATTCAGAGAATTACATCTCTGTAATAAAGCTTTAATAAATTCTGTTACCTAATCTTTTTTTGATATTATTTTATCCATAGAAATGCTGCTATAGAAACTTTCTTCAAAAACATTAAACTTTGAGAACTGTGTTTTGCCATGTTATCTGTATCTAATATAATTAATAAAAAATGGTCTTAATAATATAGTCATAATTATTACAGTGAGGTTGATATCTAAGTATAAAGGATTTTCTGAATCCAAGATAATAGTATAACACCTGGCAAGTGATTTTCTTTTTTCTTTCTTTCTTTTTTTTTTTTTTTTTTTTGCTTATCCTTTAACTGTCTTATTGATTAAAATTTTAGCAGTTTCAAAAATCTCACCGCTTAAATTAAGCAATGACTAAGACAACATCCGATTCTAAAAGTCTAACCTTTGTGTTAATTTGTCTTATTATCAACTTGGTTAAACTGGGAATCGTTTCCTAGAATCTTGTTCTTGTATTCTTCTTGCTGACTAAAATGGGAACTTATGTAAGATTTGGGTAGTGGAAAGAAAACAGAGATCTTTAGTCACAGATTAAAAAAAATGTCTGTGTCATCAGGTTCAGTGATGGACAGATGTAAAAGTGATTGGCCTTACCTACTTCAGCTTCTCTTTCTAACTTCTGGCTTTGCAGACCAACAGCAGCCACAGGCACCATGGACACAAATCACGGGGCCTCGGAAAAGTGCTGCTTCTTTCTTAGTCTTAGAGCATTTCTTCCTTCCTCTTGTTTGATCTGCTTTTTTTTTTTTTTTTTTTTTTCCTCTAGTCAATTCAGCACGAACTCTGCTGCAAGGTCCCAATTTTATCAAATAAGTTGGGGATATTACTATGTACAGAAGCATGCACTAGTACACTTGTTCTTTTCAGAAATTTTATGTTTCCATACCCTAACATACAGTGGTTTATTAACAGATAAATTTGGGCTTGCATGTAATGTCTCAGTTTCTGGATACTGTCATCATGTACCATGCTCTTTAATTTTACATTACATTTTATTAAAATAAGATTGTCTTTGGGCTATCTAGTTTGCAAATAGTGAATGGTTGAGGAAACAGGTATATCAGACTTGTAAAATTATCATATAATTACACAATTTTGAACATTGTATCTATTTTCTCCTACAGCTTAGGGCTCTAGGAAACACAAACAACTTTATTCTTTATCAGATGTTACCCATCTTTTGGATTATTTTAGTTTAAAAAAATCCTGCTCTCTCAAGGCTAACAGTTAATAATGCTAGCTTACTTCCATTCTGCATCTTAGATTCAATTTGCTCAGCAGGTAGCTATCCATATGGTTTTCAGACTAGCAGGAGGCGTCATTATTCTGCATTCAGAGAGACCTTAGCTGTGTGCAAAAAAATAATCTTAGTGTTACTAAAATAAAGTACAGAGGGCGATTTAAAATTTCCCTCTTGAACTCAATATAGCAAAGTTAATAGGTAATAGCAATCCATAAGCTTAGAGGGTCCTGTTCAGTGTAGTTAAATTTTATAAACAGACTATTACCTCATAAATTACAATGCTAGACTGACATTGAGTACTGCACATTATCCTAGCTTTGTTTATGTATTTTTGTTCAAAAGAGTATATCAAAATACACAAACACATACTTTCAGCAATTTTATAAAGATTTAGTAATGCTGTAGAAAATAAGTACACTGACATGGGTTCATTACATTTTCTTCAATAGCAGTAACATACAGCTTTAAACAATGCTTACTTTGAATTTTATATCACCATCATTGAAACTAAGGTGAATTTAAAATCATAAAATGAACTATTGATTATAGAGAGGAAACTAATTTTAAATAGCAATGCGTGATTCTGATAAGCTTACTTTTAATAAAATAGAATATTACATTAAATAAATCTAGAGTCAACTGATATATGACTCAGTATCAACATTCAAATGCTATTTTGACTTCTACATAAATTTTGTTTCATTTTAAGAAATTATAAGCCACACTGCAAAACATATGTACTAATTTCCTTGTTTCACTGAATCAAGTAAAATTTCAACAACTTCAATGTAGAAAGCCTGTTTTTTTTTTCATTACCAACATATGTCAATTCTACACTTTGACATGACTATATATTCTTCCCATCAGAAAGAACCATTTTCACCACTACACCACCATCCCAGGAATCTCACTGTTAAGTGTTATCTTTTGCAATCCCAAATGAAAATTTGTGGAATTTTTCATTCTTCCTATATTTTGGTCATTCTGATATCCAGTATGTGTGTCAATAGCCCTCCTTTATTATTTGATACAACAATTAGAGATTAGGAAGTGTAGAGAAGACTGGAACAATTCTATCAAATAATATAATAAGCATGTATAAAACTTTCCAACCAACAACAAAATATAAAATAGATATATAAATGTAGAATAAAATAATAAGCAAAAAAGTGATTCTTCTCAGGTACCTATGAAATATTTGACAAAATGTTTCTAAATTACATCCCAAATTTAAAACTTGGCATAAGTCTTGCATAGAAATTAGGGGATTTCACGTCCCTTAACAAAAGAAGACATCAAATGGTCTATAAACTATGGGTAAAAGTACTTACCATAATTAGTCACCCGGGGAACGCAAATAAAAGAGACAAGGTGATATGACATCCCACTTATTAGAATCACTATAATGAAAAAAAACCTTAACAAATAATGATTAAAATAAGAATCAATTTGCACTCTTATAACTTTCTGTTTAGAGTGTGAAGTGGTAACACCACTTTGGAAAATGGATGGGCATTATTGTAAAGTTAATCACTGCACCTCCCTTGTGACCCAGCAATTTTATTCCTAGTTATTTACCCCTCAGAAGTGATTACATAGGTCCATAAAAGGATTTGTAAAATAGTATTTATGGTAGCTTTATTTATAATAGTCAAAAAGTTAAAATAAGGTATCAATAAAATTGATAAATAAATTTTAGTATACTCATCCATTGAATACTACTCAAAAATAGTAATGGTATACAGATGCATAAAGGAATACACAGTGTACAATGCACAATGTATGTGAAATTGATGTTTAAAGAAATAGGAATAGTGTTTACTTGGATGGAGATCATGCATTGGCTGAGAAGGGACAAGGAAGGATTTTCTGGGTTGATAAAAATATTTGTCCTTAGAAAAGATATGAGGTACATGGAAGTATGCATTTGTCTACAATTGTATAATTATACATTTAACATCTATTTATTTTACTTTATATAAAATGTACCTCAATTTTTACAAAATGGTAAGAAAAACACCACTAATATTACATCATCCACTCAATGTAGATGGGGATTGGGGGAGAAAAGAGACACTCCTTCAGAAAATTATAAATTCAATAATACACGAAAAGCCATGTTGTTTTATTTTTCTTTTTATTTATCTTTCTTATGAAAATTGGTCCCATATAGCAAAATTGTGAAATGTAAGGCTTGCTATCCTTTTTCTCAATTCTCAATATAAATGTGTTTGTATTCTAAAATTGCAAAGAGCAAGAACTAGGTTAAGTGTAAGAAGATGAGAAAATGGGTCTCAGTGATCAATAGAGCAAATATTTGTCTGTCATTGCTGGTAATGAAGCCAAACATTTATTTTATGGTAAAATTCATATCTTCCCCATGTTCATGAAGCATATGGTTTAAAGGTAGTATGACCTATTTGTTGCTTAGAATTAAATTTTCTTTAAGAATTTTCTCATAATGAAATTAATTTCAAAATATCAATTTATCCCAGCCAATAACTTTGTAACTATTACTTATATGTTTCCAACCTATTAAATAGTTTGTCTCGCTATATAATAAGTGAAATCTTACTGTGTCTTTTTTTTTTTTCTTTCCCACTTAGATGAATGTGTGATCAAAGCAGGTGGCATAATCTATTTATCAGCATTTGACACACCAGGTAAGAAATGAGAACTTTTGAGGGCTTTTGAACAGTATGGGGCAATTTTCATTCTGGCATTTAGGGAATTAGCCATGTTAATTACCATTAATTTTAATGGGAGCACTGTGGATAATCCATAAACCATTAATGTATCCTTTTGGAAAATTTCACAATGAATCAGCAGAAAGTTGCATAGCACAGGTGTTTAATTGGTGATGGATGTAATATCAGAGCTGAATGTATTAAGACCAAAGAATAAAAAAACAATTACTTGCACCTATAGTAAGGTTTTGTGCAGATATCAGCAAGATATGTGATAATATATTCTAACTATTCCAGATAGAAACTTTTACTCAACTGTGATTTTATAACATCGTAATGAGGTATATCATAGTGAATTTACTTCTGAATTTATTGCCTATTCTCTCATGTGATGAATAGGGCTGGGAAACTTTACTTTCAGAATTTAAATGTTATTGCATTGTTTATTTTCTTTATTTGTCTGGGTAGTTATATTCACATAAGATTTAATAACAAAATAATTATGAACTTAATCATTTAAAATATTATTTTTGATATTACATAGTGTGCATTGCAAATGTGGGATTCCAGTTTGTGGGGCAAAACTAACATGGCTATTCATTCAAACACGTTTTCCACTTTGAAATTTTTATGGCTATGCACTCTGTGGTTGACTAATCTCCTTAGTCATGCAAATATGATTTAAAAATACTATAGATTATTAAATATCATGTTACATGAAAAAATTTCTATTTTATCTGAGCTTTCATTTTATGATCAATGAGGGTGATAACTTTTTACTAATTATGAAAGTAAAACTAATAGTACCAGAAAGAAAATAAATACAGAAATATTTATGATTTATTGATGATAGCCATTTTCACAGGTGTGAGGTGATATTTCACTGTGGTTTTTATTTTCATTTCTCTGATGATTAGTGATGTTGAACATCTTTTCATGTCTGTTCATCATTTGTATGTCCTCTTTGGAGAAATGTCTTTTCAGGTCCTCTGCCCATTTTTTAATTGAATTATTTGTTTTTTTGGTATTGAATTGTATGAGGTTTTTTTTTATACATTTTGGATATTAACCGCTTATCAGATGTATTATTGCCAAATATCTTCTCCCATTTGTAGGATATCTTTTCATTTTGTTGATGGTTTCCTTTGCTTTGAAAAAAATTTTCAGTTTGATGTAGTCCTATTTGTTTATTTATTTACTTTTTTTTGTTTCCCTTTCCTGGGGAGATATATCAGTAAAAATATTCCTAGGGGTTATATCTGAGAGTTTACTTCCTATGTTTTCTTTTAGGAGTTTTATGGTTTCAGGTCTCACATTTAAGTCTTTAATCCATTTTTAGTTTATTATTGTATATAGTGTATGAAGGTGATTCAGTTTCATTTTATTTACATGTATCTGTACAGTTTTCCCAGCACCATTTATTGAATAGACTATCTTACCCCAGTGTATAGTCTTACTTCCTTTGTCATAGATTAAATGACCATGTAAGCATGGATATATTTCAGGGCTTTCTGTTCTGTTCCACTGATCTGTGTGTCTGTTTTTATGCCAATATCATGCTGTTTTGATTACTATAGACTTTTAGTATATTTTGATATCAGGTAGTTTGATACCTCCAGCTTTATTCTTCTTTCTCATCATCGCTGTAACTCTTGGGGGTATTTTATGGTTTCATATAAATTTTAGGATTATTTGTTTTAGTTCCATAAAAAATGTCATTGGTATTTTAATAGAGATTGCATTGAATCTATATATTGCTTTGGGTAATATGGATACTTTAACTATATTAATTCTTTCTACCCACGAACATGGTATACATTTTCATTAATTTGTATCTTCTTTAATTTCTCTCATATATATATATATATCTATATATATTTCATATATATAGATATAAGTTCAATTGTAAGTGCAATTTTTTTTTTTTTAATTTCTCTTTCTAAAAGTTTGTTATTGGTGTATAAAAATGTAACTGATTTCAGAATATATATTTTGTATCATGATACTTTACTAACTTCATTAATGAGTTCTAATTTTTTTTTGGTGGAATTTTTAGGGTTCTCTCTCTATATAGTATCATGTCATCTGCAAATAATGAGAGATTTACTTCTTCCATTCCCATTTGGATGCCTTTTATTTCTTTTTCTTTTCTGATTGCTATGTCTTGGACTTCCAGTACTATGCTAAATAAAAATGGTGAAAGTAGATGTCCTCGTTTTGCTCCTGATCTCAAGGAGAAATCTTTTAGCTTTTCCCTGTTGAGTATGATATTAACTGTGGGCTTGTCACACATGACCTTCATTATGTTGAGATATGAAGAACACTTGTTATAACTACATAAAGTTGCATGGGTATCACTTAAGGGACTGTATAATTTCCCCCTAGATAATTTGCTTAAATATGGATAATTTACCACCAAAAAATCTGCCTGTGTCTTCATGTCACTAATGCTTAGACTTCCCAAGAGTGTATTTAACTGTAAACATAGATGATCATCATTTTCACTTAAAATACTCTTTTTCTAATATAAATGTAACTCTTTAAATACCAATAGTGGGGGAAAAGAAACAAACGAAAAACAGTTATTGGGTTACATGCTGTCTTATTTTGCCTAGGCCGCCATAACAAAATACCATCAACTCTGTGTCTTAAACAACAGACAATAGTTTAGTGGTTACCAGAGGGTAAGGGGGGTGGGGGCTGAGAGATGAGGGTAAAAGGGATCAAATATATGGTGATGGAAGGAGAACTGACTCTGGGTGGTGAACACACAATGGGATTTATAGATGATGTAATACAGAATTGTACACCTGAAATCTATGTAATTTTACTAACAATTGTCACCCCAATAAATTAAAAAAATAAATTAAAACTAAATAAATAAATAAATAAAATTAAAAAAAACAAAACTGGCATTTATTTTCTCATACTTCTAGTGGCTAGAAGTCTGAGATCAGTATGTCAGCATTGTTGGGTTCTGGTGAAAGGCCTCTTACTGGCTGACAGGTGATTCATTACACAATGCATATTTTAAAAACTAGCGTATTTCTGAGCAATGCTTAAATATATATTCAACATATATTTACTAAGTGTCACCAATTATAGTGGGATGGATGTATATATTAAAATGTTATTTTATTCCTGGGCTTCACAGTTTAGTAAGAATGAAAACAGTAGAAAAGAAAAAAATAATAATATGAAATAAGTGAAAATGAAGACTATCAAAAAAGCAACGAGAAAATTCAAAAGGAAGTCTTTAATGCTAGTGCAGAGCTAGGGTAGGTTCATGGAGAAAGTAATATTTGAGCTGAGTCTTGATCATAGTGAAAGAATATTCCAAGCAGAGTACACTGCATTTACGTGTTTTTGTTTTTGTTTTTCTTAAATGTGTAAGACTATTATGGTGGAAACAAACTTTAGATGGTAAAGAAGAGACATTAGGATAAAGATTTTCATTTGGATATATTAGGTTTGAAATAGTTACATTATGCCTAAGTGTTACGATGGGACTAGAGTTGTGGGGAGCGAGGACGGAGGTGCAGAGTTAAGAAAAGACAGTAGCTAATAATAGAGTGTAAGCAGGGCCAAAGGACTCCAGCCTCAAGGACTGAGCCCCAAATCGGGCCTACCGCATAGTTTTCATTACTTAGGTGGAGAAGCAAAGGAGATAAAGCTTGTCAATCTCAAGATCTGTGAATCCTACACATCATAATAGGAAACTGATTCAAGCCAATCACCCTTGCTTGCAAGCAGCTGAACCAGAAGTCTCAGGATGTATGTACTTGCCCAAGGGACAAAACCTTTATGCATATGAATAGATGGAGAGCATATCACTGAATCTCTTCCCTTGCAGGTTGTGGGAAGGAATGCAGCCACAGAGGCAGAGGATTTCCTTAGCCAGTAGAAGGTGGGAGCTGTACCCTCCTCTAAGAACCCCGTGGGTTCTCATTTTGGTCCCACTCGACTGTGCCTGGCTTGAGTTCCCCCTCTCCCCACCATGGGAATTTTACTCGTCATTGGCTGACCAGCCATCTTTCTGAGGCCAAACAGGGAGACATAAGGTGCAAGTACAAAGGTGAAGCAATGTCCCTGAAAGGATCCTTCTCACAGACTCTCCTTTCTTTAGGGGCAGGTAGAAGGAGGCTGCTGTGTGGCAACCCTAAGAGGAATCAAAAAATATAGAGTTTTGTGTCAAAGTCTGTACCACAGAGTAGAGTTCATGATTGGATTACGAAACTGGTAGATGTAGATGTATCGAAAGTCATAGGGAGAGACTTAAAACCAGGGTTTGGCAAACTTCCTCCAACAGGCCAGGTTGTGAATTTTTTAGAATTTTCATGCATTCTATGTCACAACTCCTTAACTTGGCCCTTGAACCATAATAACAGCCCACTGGTGGTTTTGTTCCAGTAAATGTTTTATTAGTAAAAACAGTCAGAGAACCAAATTTGGCCCACAGGTCATAGTTTGCTGATAACCTGGTTTAGAGAAAAAAATCTTAGTAAATATAATGATCAGCTCTTATATCTTGTCATATGGGTGATTATTTTAGTTTTCTAATTTACCTATCTGCCTTCAATTTCATGTTATTACAATTGCTTTAGATGTTAAGCAAACTATGGCTCATGTTACAAGTCTGTTCAACACCTCTCTGCATTTTGACGCAGATTAAGGAATTTTTTAGGATGGATGTTGATTTTGTTTTTAGAGAGAAGAGAAAAATAAATGTAGAGGGAAAGATTAGAAATATAAAAGAAAGAATATATGATTACTAGATCAAACTCCTGGGGTGGTAGGAAGGTATATTAGTCAGCTCTATATTACATAAGCAGAAATCCGAATTAAATTAATTCAAGCCAAATTTAAGATATAGATATGTAAAGAAATATTTTACTCATGATTTTTAGTTATAAAATGAATTGAGATTTTGCCACTTAAGAAAATGGAGAAATGATGCTAATAAAGAATCTGGAATAAAAGAAATGGGACTAAACTATAAATAGAATAAGGATCTTATAGAGAAGAATTAAGATAGTTTCGTATTGGCTGATACCCTGCCTAGATGCACTGCAACATTGTAGTATTTGGTAAAATATTTAAATGTTTTCATGATCTTGGTTAAAAAACAAACAAAAAAAAACCAAATGCTGCTGCTTCCAGTCCATCAAGGTCCTTCTAAAACCTCCCCATATTCTCTACATGATCCGTCAATTCAAGGCTCATGGGGAAACAGGGAGTCTCTAGGCCCCAACCTTCAGCTTTATATTCTGTGCCATTTTGACATATACATATCTGTCTATTAAAATTTTAAATGTTCTGGATACCATCCTTCATTCTACCAAGGCAAGAAGCAATGCTGCAAAGTTGAAATGCGGCTGTGACTCAGGATCATTAACCAGATCACCTGGGGACTGTAACTTATAAAACAAATGCCAAGTGTAAAGCTGAATTCAGAAAAATGAGCCAGCTTAGATAGAGACCAGAAAGGCTGGTATCATAGAGATTAGAAGGAAGCAAAATGAGAAGTATAACACCTGTGTGGAACGATATAGACAACTTTTAAGATTATGGCCTGGAGTCACCAATTCTTTTCTGAGTTCCGTAGGGTTAATGATCAATGTGACACACGAAAAAACGGGAGGTTAAACCAGGTCAACTGATTCTATTTAGCTCTATTAAATGTTTTTTGTTGTTGTTTGTTTGTTTTGTTTTCGCTTTTTTACCTATACAGTATCAATTAACCAATATGTTTTTCACTTTCCCACAAACTTCAGGGATCCCACAGGGAGTTAGGATACTTTTGTTAAAATTATAAAAAAGATACTCCTAGGAAAAATGAAACCCAAAAGTCATCCTCATCTAGAAAACCTAGAGAAATGGACCCCTTCCTCTCAGCTGGACCCTGAAGCCAAGGACTTTTAAAACAGAAAATGGCTTGGATTTCAAAGCCTTTCTGCCATCACTGTCAACACAATCCTAACACATTGTCCAGGCATTTCCATAAGGGACACCATCTACAGCTTTATACACAGTGACTCTGATAAGCTTCAGTTTTATTCACAGCATTCATTATTTGGCTGAGCTGATTACAATAATTGGTTATCTTGGCATAGGATAATCCAGCTTTTGTAAAAAGGTTATATCTGAGCAACTGTAGAGAAGCCAGGGCAGAATTCACAACCTCTACATAGCTCATATTTGGCTAAGCACACAAAATGACTCATCTTGTCCTCCTTTGTTTTCTGCTTTCTTAGTTTCACCATCAAAATAAATGTGTGAGATTAAATCCACAGGCTTTGAGCCGAGAAGTTTCAAACTTATTTTAAAGTTAAAAGCCTCCACTATTCATTTCTCCCTCACGGTGGTTCTGTACTCTTCTGGAGACTATTTTTCTTATGCTCACATACGGTGCTTTCATAAATCTCTTAGACCATAATCACACTTCATTTTGTTCATTGTGTGTCCTTTTTACTATAAGTGTCTTTCCTCCTAAAGTTAACTAAGTTTTCATATATATGCACAATACAAGCAAAATGAATTATTTATAAGTTTGGATTGCCTGAGCTTACAGCTGTCATAGGCAGATATTGCCAACTTAAAATTATTAGGAAAAAAAAAAAAAAAAAGATTTTATTCTCCAAATAGACCCATGGCCTGGCTTTGGAAATGTATTCTTAAATCTCCAGGAACCTGTGAAGGTGCAATATTTTACCAAATAAATGACTCTCTGGTGTTCTATTTTAATATATCATTGGTACAATGATTCTTTAATAATATGTCGCAGTGTGTCACATATCAAGAGAGCATTGTGGAGCAGAGAAGTCACTTTATTTATTAGTGCTATGTATCATTGCAGAGTCACCAGCTGATGCTCAAGATCATGAGCCCAGATAGGGGGTTCTGTAGATTATCGTTATAGTAAGCAATATCTTTAATGCCAAGTTCAATATAACTCAGCTTGTTTTGAGGATCCTCAAAGAGTACTTGTGATGATTTTGATGGGGAGAGAAATATTATTTATGTTGTCAAGTGCCAAGTAGGAATTTTAATATAAATTTTAATAATCCGTGGCTGTTATTTATAACCCTATTTACAGAGTGTAATTATTATTAGACTTTTTGCAGTATATTTGTAAATTATGACTTCCTTATTTCTTAATAATTTCAGTTGATATGCTTATTTCTTTGGGGAAATTTTATATGCTGTATCAATGATACATTTTTGTTAAATTGCTACACTTCTTTCTTCTACCTAAAATTATGAAATATCACTTCTCCTAAGTTTGAAGATCATCCTTGGAAAAAACTCATGTAACTGACATATTATTTGCCCAATGGCTTTCTCTATTGTTTCTTTACATTATTTGTATATCACTTTTTCAAAAGGATCAGTTTTCAATTTATGTAATCCTAGAAAATCCTGCCTTAGAGTGTAGTGAAGGTACTACCATATTTCAGTCTTTCACTGGGTATGTATTCTATGATATTTTTGTTACCTAGGTGTAATGGGGCATGCAGCTCAGGGGTCACCTTTTCAGGACCACTCCCTGGAACTGGAGCTGGTGTGGGCCTGGGATTTGGGGCATGTGGAGGTGGCCTCGCAGGCTTGGTTGCTTGGACGAGCTCTTACCCACTCTAACCAGGTGAAGGGAGAATGTAAAAATGGTGCTCAAGAGATAGTTACAGCAGTTCCCTATCCATCTGGCAAACATTTTAGGGTTAGAAAACGGGTTTCCTCCATTTATACTCTAGGTTCCCTTTATACTGATGGTTTTACACTGTGCCTCAGGGCAGGTGTGTCTGAGTTCAGCCCCTCCTTCAGTGATATCCCTTTTTACTGCAGGTCCACAGGGTGGTCTTCCCATGGTCACTGTATTTCTGTCTCTCCCATCCTTCTCTCTATGGCCCCTGTATGGTTTGTTGTACAGTCTGCTGTTCAGTCAGCTTTCAGTTCTTCAGGAGGAATTGCTCTATATGTAGGTAGGTGTATATTCAGTGTGTCTGTGGCAGGTGAGTTCAGGGTCTTCCTATGCTGCTGTCTTGGACCTGCCTCTTAAAATCTCTTTTAAAATATCAAACATATTATACATTTCAGGATAAATTTGACAAGATATGTACACTCATGGTAAACTAAAAAGTAGAAAATCTTTCTGAGTGAAATTTTAAAAGACCTATTTGCAAAGACATACCATGTTTCTCCAAAAATAATACCTAGCTGGACCATCAGCTCTAATGCATCCTTTGGAACAAAAATTAATATAAGACTTGGTATTATATTATATTATATCTGGTATTATATTATGTTATGTTATGTTATATTATATTATATTATATTATATTATATTATATATTATTCCTTGTCTTATGTTAAAATAAGACTGGGTCTTATTGATTTTTGCTCCAAAAGACGCATTAGAGCTGAATGGTCCGGCTAGTTCTTATTTTTGGGGAAACATGGTACTACATTTATAGATGTGAAGACTCAGTGTTAAGTTAATTCTATCAAATGATGTGTAAAGTCAATCCAATCTATTTGAAATCCAAGAAGTCTGTTATTATAGACATTTACAAGATAAATCTAAAATTTGTATATATGCCAAGGAACTAAACTAGCCAAAAACCATTTTGAAAAGGTATATAGCCAAATGTAGTCTGATTTTAAGATTTTCGAAAAACCTACAGTAACTTAGATGGTTTGGTTTTGACATATAGAACAGTGGAACAGAAAGTAGAGTCCAGAAATAAAAATAAACCTACATATATATTATCACTTGATTTTTTTTTTTTTTTTACAAATGCCCATGGTAATTCAGTGAAAAACAAATAACAAATGGCTGCAGATCATTTGAAAAACATTGAAACTTGATTCTGTTCTATGTAAAGCCTAACTAGAAATGGTCATAGATCTAAATGTAGGAGCTAAAAATGTAATACTGTTATAAAAAGAGAAAGAATGCTTTTCCTAATTGGAGTAGGAGATGTTTTCTTAGGCAGAATTAAAAAAATCACGAGAAAAATATCTATACTTTGCACTTCATTAAAACTGAAAACAAAACAAAACAAAAATGTTAAAAATACACTGTGAAGTAAAATGCAAGTCACAAATGTGGATTATATTTGCAAAATGTATATCTGGTGAAGGAGCGCTTCCAGAACAATACTTCTGAACCACAAACACAAAGTGTATTTATTTTATGAATTTATAGGATATCAACTGGAAATATGTAACCTATCAATCGATTCAGAAGCAAAGAAAATAGTCCATTTGCTTCATGATTTTGTTTGTTTTTATTCTGTTTTATTTTGTAATCACTTCATTTTTGGCCATCCTGAAGTAGCGAAGATTATCATCAGCTTGCTAATAGAAGAGATTTGAAAAGAAGGAAAGCAACCTTAAAGGAATTTGTACCATTTACAAATTACATAACCGGTCACTTCACTTCTTTGGGAAAAAAGGAAAAGTCATCTAGTTGTTAGACAAGACAGGTTCTCCCTGTCATTGATATTATTGCTCCCTTTTTTAGAGGATCTACTATGCATTGAAATTTCAAAATATTAAATAACATGGAATGCCAAGTTTTATAAAACAACAACCACAACAACAAAATTTTTGCATTTGGTAAATAAGTTCCACAGACATTCTACAATTTTTTTTTTTTTCTAACCTCTCACTGTGTTTAAATTTGAAGTTCATCTCTATCCCAAATGAGCTATGAGACCTTGGTCAAATTATATAAAAATAGATAACGCAGCTTGCAAATACATTATTGGTTTGTTTTCAGGATATAATGAAATACTTTGAGAAAAAATGGCTAAACGTTTTTCATATCATAGTGATTTAATACACCTAACTTTTAATGTTGAGGTTACAATTTTCCCGTTCTGGCTGAAGGAACATCCCCCTTTCCCAAGCAAGTCCACTAGCTAAATAGTTAACAGTGAAGAATTTTCCCTAACATCTCATTTTTGAAGTTACCACTAAACTCAAGAGTAGGACTTTCAGTAAAATGTGATGGTAACAAATGAGAATGAATAACTAAAAGGACTGTGGGCCACTTCAGTAATGATGAGCAGTTTTCACTTCAAGAAGCAATGGGAGCCAGAAAAAAATGGTATCTACGGTGATTGGAGAATAATACTAACAGTTCTGGGTAAACCCCAAAACAGATGTTTTTATCTTAACTGACCTTTCGTTTAATGCTGTCTTTCTTCCTCTACCTGAGGGACTGGTTTCCCAGTCTTTTTTCTTTTGGCCAATATCTAGTACTCCTAAATAAATTTATCTTTCCTTAGTTCATTGAAGAAAACAATGTTATATTTTCCCTAACTTTTCTGTTCCAAATGGAAATGCAGTCCATTTGAACTTTTCTAAGGCTGAATTTTTTTCTCTCAATAGCAACAATACACAATTACAATTATAATTGCGCTATTAACCTAAGATACATAATTGATTAGAAGACTCAGAAATCAAAAACCACCAAAATAATACTAATGAGTAAGAGATATATTTAAGTAATAATAATAGATGTCTAAATTCTGATTCAGTTGAAATTGAAATTTATAACAGGGTCTAATAAGTATTAAGTGTTCAATATAAACTTTATTAACACACCGTTGTCACCATCATCGATATCTTGTGTACCTTAAATAATCCAGGTAAATGTCAATGTTTCAGAGTCCCTTTGTTACTGTGTATCCCAAACAACATAGAGTAACAGCTAGCAGTTATAGAGATTGGCAGGTACTAAGACCTGTGTAAAATGAATAAAATGTGAAGCGTCTGCTAGCTTAGGATCTTGTACAAAGATTATTTAATACTACTAGGAAATGACCTGTAAGAGAATAATTATGAATCCAGGTGTCATCATTGGATAGATTTTGTTTTAGCTGAGGTTCCATTTATCAGCTTTCTGATTTTAACAATAATTAAATGTCTATATGCTTTAATTTCTGAAACTGTAAACTGGGTGTATTAATTACATCTAGCTCATGAAGTTCTGAGTGTTAAAATATATTCATGTACAATATTTAACATAGTGTCTGAACATCTTTAGTTATAAATAAATGTTGCTTATCATTATTGCCTCTCTGTTTTTAAATACTCAAGTGAAGTAACCATTCAGTAAAACTACTATAAATGTTTTCAATAATGTTATTTTCCTAAGGTATTCAATAGGACTGCCCACTATTCTAAGATTAGCTGCCTTGCTGCAAGTTACTTTCAATAATTCGTATTCTCTTCATGTTTCCTTTTTTTTTTTTTTTTTAACATTACAAGCACTTTAGACATCAATAAGATTGAATTAGAGATGAGTTTTTCATGTTGAAGCAATTCACAAAATGACAGAAGCAAGTACAGTGAGTTAGATATGACCAAGTATAATCACAAAATTAAGTAGTATAGAGTTCATATCAGTCACCCACTCTAACACAATGAGAACCTCCCCAGGAAAAGATAGCATACATTGTATTCCCTGGTACTGAGAAAACTGATGCAAATCAGGCAGCGGGATCAAATAATAGTTCAATTTGGTTCTCTACTACCATTACTGGGGGGATAACTTTTCTGTCAGTGTGCATATACTTGAAATTGAAGAGTACAAAAAGTGCTTTTTAAGCCAGATAGATTATATGAAAGCAGAACAGTCATTTAACTTTAATGCTACTCTGATTTAAGAGAAAACAGTTCTGCCAATCCATTTCATTATAGGTCAAGAACACTTTGTGTATTCATTTTCAAATAAAATTCCTCCTCATATCTAACTTCTTAGTTTTGCTCTCAGCAACTCTCATCTGAGCAGTCTCACACAATAATCAGACAAGATTATATAGCTCAATTCAGACAAAATGTCATTCTTCTGTTCACACTGCTTTCAAACTTCCTGAAATAAAACACACAGGATTTAAGCTGGTGCTCACTGTCCTTCACGATCTCTCCGTACCTGACCTGCCATTGTTTTTCTTCCTCATCTCTTATCTTATATCTGACATATGGTACAATCCTATATTTCTCTAATACACCATTTAATTTCATACCTTTTCATTTTTCGACATGAAGTTTCTTGGTACCAAAAACTGTTCATGTTAATTTCTCCACGTGGAAGTAGCCTGCCAATCTTTGTGAATCCACTTCAAAGGTCACCTTCTCCATATAAGGCACCTTGACTACTGAGGCAAAAAATTTACCGTTCCATTAACACTGTGCCTACATCTTTTATTATAGCACCAAACATTTGTCCTCTATAAGTAAATTTGGTGCATGTCAGCCTAAATACCCTCATTTGATTATAAACCATTAATGTTATGTTGCAGAAAAGCAGCGAGGACCAAGAGACTCAAGCAGCATGCAGAGATCAGGGAGAACATAGCTTTATTACTCTGGTGGGCTCAGCAGGATTGTTTCCAAAGACTGAGCACTTACTGGGATCAGGCGCTTTGTTTTATAGGGTTAGGCCTCCGGGTTGGGGGGGAAATCTGGCCAGGGTGCCGGGGAGGTCCGTCCCTAGCAGCTGTGATCGCTGAACCTTATTTTGACAGGAAGGCCTCTAACTATGGTGCCAGCCGGAGACTGCTCCGATTAGTATCGGAGGAGGAAGGGGATGGAGCTCCTAGCCGTGCCCGCAGGAAAAAAACATCCCGACAGTTAGAGACCATATCTTACTCATTTTCTCAGATTAGTTCTTCAGCTTACTGGTAACCTTAAAAATAAAAAGCCAAAGTGAAAGGCAACAACTGTTTATTAGAAATCATAGAATTTCAGTCCTAGAAAACTAACAAGCTAAAGTTATTCTTTAGCTATGCATGGCTGTTACTGATTTTAAAGAATGTTTGCAATGATCATGTTTTGTGGCCAGGATGTTTGCTTTCTTTTTAGCATTACAAATAGTTGTATGGAAGATAATGTTGGATAGGGCTGGTCCAAAGTTTATTTTGTCCAAATCGAACATTCCTAAGTTTCAAGGAATGAGGCATGCAAGCCAGCTCCTCTAGAATGGCAGCTTCAACTCCTTTTTGAAATGGCTCGGTTTACGTCTTCTTTTTTTAATACTAAGCATGCTACTTTGCACATGTTAGACATTCCAACAACAAAATATTTGCTAAATAGTTCATCATTAAAACAAAATGCTAATTCAAATTATATACTTCTGAATCAATTTAAAAATTTTATGTATATTAAAAGGGATAATCTGAGATACAATTCTACATTGGTGAACTCCATCTGGCTCACAATGATCAGCAGCTCCTCCCCTGTCCAAGTAGAATACTCATAATTATGCCCAAAGAAACTCTGCCCACAAGACACTGAGAAGATTGCAGACACAGACTTTTGGTTTTAACCAACAGAAATTTTCTGTAATTTTTATCCCTAAATACCTAAACATAAATATTTAAGCTTTTATTTAAAAAAGAGTGCTAAAAAAAATGTTTATCGGCAATATGTCTAATTGACCTCCTGCTAACTATGTGAATTGTGAAAATACATTATTTCCTTGTGTGAATTAATCTCTCTCACATTCACCTTAGTCAGTAGACACTTCTCCTCACCCCGCACCAAAAAAAAAGAGTCTTGTTAATAAAATATCAGTAAAATTAATATTGCGGCACTTGAAATAAAAAGAGAATATTCTTTAATTTCCTGAGGGAAGTGATTATAAAATTTAGGCATTTGATTTTTGCCTAAAATGTAGAGAGGAAGACAATGATAAGATCCTCTCCAGCTTAGAGAATTTTCATCTCAGATTTTAAGATTTTAGGGTGCCAAGATCATTTGTTTAATGTGTCACAATGTTTGTTACTAATATTGAATTGCTGAAGTTTACAAAAATATGGATAAATAAAAAAGTATTTTAAAGTTACCTAATTTCTTTCTAGAGACATTTATGAATGCATAATCAAATTACCAGAAAATTACTGAACATATACTTTGTAGAGAGAAATATATATATATATATTTTTTATCTTACAGAACAATAAAATAATTTAAAATATCTTCCTCTTCTAACATAGTTTATATAGAGTTGGAAAGTAGAAAATCATACATTACAAAATAATATAAATAGCATGTTAAGAAAAATGTTTATTTGCTAGAAATCTGATGAATATAACTATATAATTATTTATACATATATACATACATATATGTATACATATATACATATACATACATATATATATAAAGATATAGTCATGAATCAAAAAAATATCATACCCACACATATGGGTTACCATAGTCAATGCTTACCCATGGTTAGCAATAAACGAATAATAGCAACAAAATAAAAAAAAATAAAAAAGAGGAAAAGGCGAAAGAAATACAGAGTGTTTGAAACTTACTGTATTTTTCTCTAAATCATGACTGCCTTTTGGGATGCTTTTAAAATCTCTTCTTGAAAAATGTGAGCTTTTTACTCTGGTTGGAATGATAGATATTCTAATTTTGCTTTGTATGGCCAAGACCAAATATAATAGAAGACAATTGGTAAACCATTGTTGAATGACTAAATCAGTCATTATCTTTACCTCCCTTCACTATGAATTTAAGTTTGACTGTTTCTTTGATCGTTTTGTACTTGGTCTGTTCAATATACAAATGTTGAGTTTGTATTTTCTTCTAACCTATTTATTCTTTAATTTTTTGTAATAGATGGATCAAATATTCATGTGGAGATTTTCCACTTAGTACATTGGAGAGTAGACAGATTTTTTTTTATTACTTTTTTGTAACTAGTCCATTCACCTCCAAATGTTGTGTCTGATTACGTCAGCAGTTGTTTGATTTTCTTCTGTTACTTACATTCTAGTCTAAAGTAAAAATCTATATTTAATCATCAATTGTTGCTGATTCCTGGACATAAACATTCACACTAGTGATTTATATTTTCCATCACTATAGATGTTCTTGTATGATTGAAGTAAGTGATCATTTATTGAAGTTACATGTTGCAAAAATAATCCAAACAACATGATGTTATAGGTAAAGTCTTGCACATGCTTGCTATAGTGCACTCACCATAATTTTTGTTGTATTTCAATATAGTTTTTCTTATTCTAAGCATTTCAAATTTAAGCTTCAAACTCAATGTCTTTCAAAAATGATGGTTTAAAATAGAATATAGATTTTCATATTAATTAATTTATTCTAAGAAAGATAGGTGTTATAGGAGAGCCAAAAATATTAGAAAAGCTTTACTTTTAAGTGTCTGACAGTAAATTGAATATACAAGACTAATTTAGGTGAATCAATAAACAATGTAAAACAGAATATATTATGTGATGATAAAAATAAAAAAATGTAATGTGAGAAGGGAAGCAAATATTAACTAAATTAATCTCTTCATTCAATATGTTGTTTTAAGCACATACTATGCATTAAGTAACTAAATAAAGTTATTAATGTATATAAAAAACAGAGGTTAAATAGTAACCAGAAAAATATCTCATATTTCTGTCCTCCCAAGACTGCAATTTAATGAGGGACAGATATTAATAAAATAGCATTCAAATAAAGCTGATTACAGTTGTATCACATCCTCCAAGGACAGTGACCTGTTGCTATTGCCAGCATATCATAGTAGTCTGGCGTAGTTAGAAATGTTAAGTAAGTTTCCATAAAAAGTAATGGTGTCAGACACTACTAACTGGCTGACATCATTTTCCAACCCCATTTTCTCCTTTACTTCTACTATTAAAACTTCTTTTGAAGTTATATTCCATTGAAACTAGACTTGAATGTCTAGCTGATAATTCTAGTTAATGAACTGAATGAAGAATGACAGAATTCTAGAATGAAGCAGAAGTTAGACTAACACAACCCATTCTTTCTATCATCTGGAACACAGATGTGATTGTGATTCCTGGGGCTACAAC
Source organism: Rhinolophus sinicus (assembly GCF_057876585.1). Taxonomy (NCBI): domain Eukaryota; kingdom Metazoa; phylum Chordata; class Mammalia; order Chiroptera; family Rhinolophidae; genus Rhinolophus; species Rhinolophus sinicus. The sequence continues at coordinate 35,712,042 of NC_142515.1, forward strand.
AGCTACTTTGTCTCCATGAGTTACACACACATACACACACACCATACTAGGGACAGCAGAATCAAAAGAAAGACCCTGGATTTGAGTATATTCTTTATCTCCTGCATCAGTCACAGATTGTCTATTTTTATATTTCTAGTTTGTGACATTTTTTTGGATATCTTATTGCGTAAAGCACTATTAATTGAATGACTATTGTGTGCAGTTCAAAACATTGGTTCACTGATATGATATAGTTGAGTTGATAGTCAAATGGTGAATGGAAGTCATTGAAGCTATTGAGGTGGGAGTGAAAGAATATTTCCAGGAGAGAATATTCACACTTAAAAGTGCTTTTGTTTTGTTTTCCTAATATTTCCCTGGCTTTACGTTCTTGCTTATAGCATATTAATTAGTATATGTGAAAAAAAAAAACTTATTGTTAAATCATCATTTTTGGAAGCTATTTATAACCCTGAAGCCTATATTTGAAACATTTAAAATAATGAGAAAAATATTTTTAATTAAAAAATTGTTAGACATTACTAGCTGACAATTATAATAAATGCACTATACAAAAAAACATGTGCATACTTTTACCCATTACAACATATTATTTGCACAGCTAAGCAATATGTGCTCAGACCCTGAGGAAGGAAGGACCATTGCAAATTTGAGAAACTGATATTCATCAAAGATGATTAGAGATAGTGAGACACACTAATATTATTGACTAGGAAAATAGGCAAGTTACAAGCAAGCAGTTTCCTGAGGTCTACATTAAACATTTAATAAATTATCAAGGTCTTTTACCCAAGGAGTGACATTGACAGATTTACATTTAAAAAATAACACTCAGTATTTCTGGTTGCACATGTAAGGAACTTGGAAATCACCACTCCTTTCTAACAACAAGTAAAAAGAATGAACAGACACAGACTCAAAAATCAATAATTCTTCTTGGATCCATAAGAGAGGGAATGATATAGGGCAAACCACTGCCCTCAATATTGGAGAAACAGGTGAATACATGAAGTAACAACTTACCTAAGAAGAGACTCGAGATGAAACCTCTGTGGAAAACAAAGCTAGGGTAGGGAAATCTGAATATTTATTGATAAATTGCTGGAGGTTCATTGCGAACAACTCTGAGATTTAAAATCTCCAGGGGGATCCAGTCATATGGCACCCCCATGATATTGTGATATTTAACTCCAGGAGTTTGACTAGTTTCCCACAGTCATTTTCTGACAAAAATCCTCCCAAGCTTCTGGCAGAGAATGGGAAAGGAACCATTATGAAACACACTAAACACTGTGTTTCTCTTAACAAGGCCTGCTTTCAGAGAAACCAGTTAATAAGAGCCTAACTGACTTGGGGGAAGGGAAATACCCAACTGCAGCCTACTCTGTTTATCCTGTCTCAGCAAAGAATAGGGGAGAATAACTGAGAAACACATGAAGTTCACAGTCCTGAGGTATGGGCTCCCTAAAAGAATTAGACCTAGTCATACCCCCACCTCACAACCACATTATAAAAGGTCTATTTACAACAGTTTCATTTACACAGTACATCATGCCCAGCTATCAAGAAAAAACTACCAGGCATACCAAAAAACCAAAAAGACACAATTTGAAGAGACAGAGCAATATCAGAACCAGACTGACAGGGATGTTGGAATTATTAGACTGCAGATTCATAACAATAATTAATATGCTAAGGGTTCTAATGGATAAAGTACAGTATGCAAGAACAAATGGCCAGGGAAAGCAGAGAGATGGAAATTCTAAAAAGGAACCAAAATGAAATATTAGAAACACACACACACACACACACACACACACACACACACACCAAAACAAACAAACAAAACAAAATGCTGTAACAGAAATAAAGAACAACGTTGAAAGCCTTCTTAGTAGATTGCACATAGCTGAGGGGAAAAAAGAAAATCTCAGAGCTTGAAGTTATATCAATAGAATACTCAAAACCACAAAGTAAAGAGAATGAGGACTGAAAAAAATAATATGAAACAAAATAAGCAAAGACTTTGAGACGACTACAAAAAATGTAACATGTACAAAATGGGAATACTAGAAGATGAAGAAAGAGGGAGAAAACTATATATCTGAAATAATAATGACTGAGAATTTTCAAATTAATATCAGATACCAAATCATAGATATAGCAGCACAGAAAACACCAATCAGGATAAGTGCAAAAACAATACACTGTACCTAGGCATGCCATTTTCAAACTATAGAAAATCAAAGGCAAATAAATAAATAATAAAATTCTGAAAGAAGCCACAGGGGAAAAACAACTTATCTATAGAGGAGCAAAGTTAATAATTTCATTTGACTTCCCCTCAGAAACAATACACGCAAGAAGATAGTAGATTAAAATTTTTTAATGTTAAGAGAAAAAAAATAATCAACCTAGAATTCTGTACCCTGAGAAACTGACCTTCAAATGCAAAGAATGCATACTTTCTCAGATAAACACAAATAAAAGGAATTCGTTAACAGTACACCTTCCTTGCAAGGAATGTTAAAATAAGTGTTTTAGAGGAAAAGAAAAATAATATAGTTAAGAAACCTAGATCCAATAAGGAAAGGCATTGCAGAAGGAATAAGTTAGGTTAAAATAAACAATTTTATTTTTCTTATTCTTAATATATCTAACAGAAAACAGTTTGTTAAAAAAAAAATAGCAGCAATATATCCCATTAGGTACACACATACACACACACACACCATTATCTCAAACTCACATGGAATAATCACCAAGATAGAACACATTCTATGAGCCATAAAACACACTTTATTTATTTTTTTTAATAGAAACCACAAAATGTGTGGTCTTAGACCACAATGAAATTAAACCAGTGATCGATAACAGATAACAGGAAAATCCCAAACACATGGAGATCAAATAACATGCTTTTATATAACACATGGGTCAATGAAAAAATGTCAAGAGAAATTAAACAATATTTTGGACCAAATACACATAAAAACACAACTTATCAAAATTTGTATGATTCAGGGAAAACAGTACTAAAAGGGAAATTTATAGTATTGAATGCATGTATTAGAAGAAAAGAAAAATCTAAAGTAACTTATATAAGTTTTTACTTTATGAAAATAGATAAAGAAGAGCAAAGTAAATCCAAATTAAGCATAAGTAAAGAAATAACAAAATTTAGAGTAGATATCAATGATATTGAAACAGAAAATCAATAGAGAATAGGAAATAAGAAAATAAGAGAGAGGACACAAATTACTACATCAGAAATGAATGACCAGACATCCTATGTACATGAAAATCTCATACTTGGTCCTAATCACTGTTAGAAAATGTTATCTGGAGTGTGAATTCCAAATATATAATAACAGTGAGATGTGGTTGGGACTGGACTGGGAGGATCTAGAATGCTGGACTGAACTTGGGAAGGTCAATAAGTGACATATGCAAATAAAGCACAGAAGTTTGTAAAAGTTAAAATTTAAGTCATGGTGACTATAAAATATAATTATCTAAGCTTAAGATTTCAACAATACGTTATTTTTTTTAATATTAAAAACAGGAATAAGAATACAATATTTAATGATCACCTAGATTACCAAGATTGATGATTTCATATAAATTTCATCATTTATGCTGGGACCTATTCTTCAAAGTAGATATTATTTCCCCTAGTTTATGAAAGAAACCTAAAGGGGAAACATGTACTTGTAATACCAGAGCCTAATTAATCATAAGACTATAATCAGTACCCAGGCCTATCTGACTCAAAGTCCACATTTCTTACTTACCATATTCTGCTTTTTGATGTGGGGTAGGAGGACACTTGCCTTTTTATTATTCTTGTTGTTTTAAAAAGCATATGTGATTTTTTTTTGTGTGTGTGTGTGTGTGTATGTGTGTGTGTGTGTCATTAAACACATTGCTGGTTAGGCACAAACAGTAGCAAAGATGCTATAATGACCCAGTGCATTTGATTAGAATGGTTACATAGCAGATGTGGAAAGCATGTGGTAAAGTGTTTTGAATGTATCATTGAGTAGTGCTATCAAAATTCCTTTTATGAAACGGAAAACCAAGAGTATAGATGTTTAGTAAATGATTATTTAAATTAATTATTTTGCTGACACATTTTAAACTAACACAATGAAGAGTACTCTGTCAGGGTTTTATTTATTTATTTTAAACCCTAAAATAAAACAAAAATGCAATGAAAGATTACATTAAATTCCTCTTCTATATTGTAGAGAAAGTAACATCATTTTGAAAAAAAAATTTAATTTATTGCATCTTGTCTTGTGTTCTCTCATAGTTATAAATTTACAACACATTTTTCTTTTTGGAGAATAAAGAAATAGCTTAGATAGGTTTATAGTTACCTCATAAGTGAAAATAAACAACTTGGATAATGTTTATTGATTATGGTTTGTTGAAATACTCACTGGTTAGCAGCCTCCGGGTGTGTTTCAAGCAATAGAAAAAAAATTCCACTATTAAAGCTGTTCCTATTATAAGAGCGATCCAAGCCTACTCATGCCAAGAACAGAATCTTTTACGTTGCTTCTAAATATTTTGCCTGTCTGTTTATTTCATTATATTTCTTTATACTTTCTAGCACACACGGTAGGCAACAGATTTGTGATTATTTTTAAAAAGAAATAAAGAACAAATAAAGAACAAAATAAACTTTATTATCTCATAGTTTTAGATAATTAGAAGGTAATTAAAAAATAACCAGAATGTTGTATAGTATACAGGGCATCTTTGGTTTTAGATATACTTTAAGGAAAGTTCCAGTTCTTCCACTTTTAATTGTATGCTTTTTTGGAACCTTCAAAAAGGAACAATATAGTTTGTATCCTATGAATGCACAGTACCTTAGTTAGCATCCATAATAGCCCTACAGTGTGGCTATTTTGAAGAATATCTTCAGGTAAGTACAGTCTTTTTTATAATGACCAGTACATAGTAGACTTAAGAAAAGTTATTTCATTGAACTCCTCTCAAGACTTACTTTCCTTTTCTTTAGATGAAAACTACAGCATAGAGAAATAAGCTCAGGCTAAAGATGAACAAAGTTGATGCACAATATAGAGCTCTAAACATTAAAAAATTAAGTCATTTGAAATAACTATATGTGTTAGTAAATATAGATAAGAGAAAGAATAAAATAGTGAGTTTAAATTCTGTGTTAGCTGATGTCCTATACCTTATATTACATTCTCCATCCCTTTAACTTGCCTTAGTTTTTCTTCATAGGGAAATCATCATAAGATTTTATTACATAATTTTATATTTATGTGTTTATCATCTATTTTCCCATTTGCATGTATGTTCCATGATAGGTAAGAACTTACCTAAAAAAATGTCCCTGGCACATAGAAGTCTTTTAATATATATTTGCGAAGTGAAGAATCAAAAGACATTTATTTACTCCCTTTGAAGTATGATTAAATGAGTTTATGGGAGATTTAGTAAAGTGACAGAGTTAAGAATTTGGAAGCTCAAGATTTTAATGTAAATTAAAGAATGATGTTTTTACCTCATGTAACCACAAAGCAAAACTTACAGTAGATACACAAAAGATAAAAACAAAGGAATCAAAGTATATCACTACTGCAAATCATCAAATCACAAAGGAAGAGAGCTAGAGAGGAACAAAGGAATAAAGAAATGACAAAACAACAAGAAAACAATACGTAAAATGACAATATTAAGTCCACACCTATCAATAATTACTTTAAATATAAATGGACCAAATTATCCAATTAAAAGACATAGAGTGGCTGAATTGGAGATAATAAATAAATAAATAAACAAGTTAATTAAATAAATAAAACCCAACTATAATATATTCTGCCTGCAAGAGACTCACTTCAGGTTTAAGGACACAATAGACTAAAAGTGAAGGGATGGAAATAGATATTCCATGCAATGTAAATGACAAGAAAGAATGAGTTGCTATACTTATATCAGAAAAACACAGACATTAAGCCAAAGACTGTAACAAGAGACAAAGAAGGTCATTATATAATGAAAAAGGGGTCAATTCATCAAGAGAATATAACATTCACAAATATTTACACATCCAATATATAGGAGCAATTAAATATATAAAGTAAATGTTAACAGACCTTAGGGAGAAATAGACAGCAACACAATAACAGTAGCAGATGTCAGTACTTCACTTTCAATAATGGATAGATTAATCAGTAATGCAGCATTGGACTTAAACTATGTACTAGATTAGATGGATCTAAGCAGAATTACAGAGCATTTCATCCAAAAACAACAGAATACACATTCTTCTCAAGTGCACAGAATGAAACATTCATCAGGATGGATCATATGTTAGGCCACAAAACAGGCCTTAATATATTTAAGAAGACTAAAATCATATCAAGCAACTTTTCAAGTAACATTTGTATGAGACTAGAAATGAATTACAGGAAGAAATGTGAAAAATACACGCTATATGGAAATTCAACACCATGCCTCTGAACAATCAGTGAGTCAAAGGAGAAATAATGTGAGTCTCAAGACAAATAAAAAGGGACACCCAACATACCAAAACACCTAGGATACAGCTAAAGCTATTCTAAGAGACATTTTTAGGGATAAACACCTATATTAAGAAAAAAGAAAGATCTGAAATACACAATCTAACTTTATATCTCAAGCAACTGGAAAAAGAAGAATAAACTTAAGTCCAAAGTTACTAGAAGGAAAAAATAACAAAAGACCAGAGGAAAAATAAATGAGATAGAGGGTCTACACAAATAAATTATGGGTTCAGAAAGGGTAAACAAGGTGAATGTAAACAACAACAAAACAAAACAAAAAACAACAAAAACCTAATTTTTAATTATTTAAAAAAATAATTCACTGTCTAAAGAACTGTTCAGTGCTACAGCCCACTGGCAAATGAAACTCATGGCCCTACAAGATAAGAATGTTTTGTACATTTTTAAAAGATTGTATAAACAAAAAACAGAAGTTGACATGTATATGCAACAAATATCACATGTGGCTCACAAAGCCTAAAATACTTCTTATCTAGTCTATTTGAGAAACATAAATAAATAAAATGCTGATCTTTGGTCTAAAGCAAATATGATAGCAATGTATCATGGGGTTTATAACAGGTAAAATATACAAGTGAAATGTGTGACAGTTAACTATTAAGCCAATAGTGGAGAGTAATTGGAATCATAATAAATACTCAATTGAAAATTAGGCAGAAAAGGATGACGGGAACAAAGAATCGATGGGGAAAAGGAAGATAGCTAGCAAATTATACATTTAAATCCAACCATATCAATAATTTTATTAATATAAATGATTGAATATCCTGATAATAAGTCAGAAGTATTTAAATAAAATAATTATATGCTGTGTAAACTACACCTACTTTAACTATAAAGACTTAGATAATTAAAAATTAATAGTTTAGAAAAAGGTGTCCCATGCTAACACTAATCCAAAGAAAGATGGATTGGCTGTATTAATATAACACAAAGTAGACTTTAGAATTAGGATTATCATTAGAAATAAAGAGAGGCAAAACTTATTAATCAAGAGGTTAATTCACCAAGAAAATATATCAATCTTAAATGTTTTTGTACGAAATAATGTCTTAAAAATAAATAAATAAAAATTGATAGAACTGAAAGGAAAAATAGAAATAGAGAAAGACTATAAAGTACCTCAATATTTTTTTCACTTTTATTTTTATGTTGAAATGATAATATTTTGGATTAGGTTGTTGCAGGTAAAATATTATTAAAATAATCTTGCCTGTTTCTATTTACTTGTTTTAATGTGGCTACTAGAAAATTTAAAATTATATCTGTGGTTCACATTGTATTTCTACTGGACAGTGCTGCATTAAATTATTGAATAGTGGTACATTAGACTATGTTTAGCTAGAACATATGAACAATAATCTAATTCTGCGGTGGTCTCCTCACTTGGTACTCACTGCTTTATATTAAGACTCAATCTACACTTCAAAGAGACCATTATTCACAAATATGGAAAACTGCTTTTCCTGGGTTACATCAACTGCTGTTAAATCACTTCTGTGATTGCCATAGTTATCCATGTTTTTGTATAAATGAAGTTCATATGACAGTTAATGAATCATTTAAAACTCTTCCAGTTAGGATTTAAAATGACTTGAATAACGTATTTTTATTGATTGCTTTACTTTTAAAAGGCGGGAGAGTGCAATATATTTGTATGTTTACTTTTAACTTCTCCCTTATTTTAACAATTATTTTGCGAGTTTTTGAAAACAAAGAAAATAAGATATATATTAGAAAAAAGTATTTGTAGGTGAGGTGTGAGAGAAACAAAGAAAATATTGATGGGGATATCAGATAAAGCTAGTGATAAAATTTAGCCTCCAAGGTATATGTCAGGAGATCCTATACCTTGTCAACACTAGGTGAAAATTAGGCTTTGTGTTTCCTTACTGCCCTAGAAAAGAGAAAAACATGTTGATTTATAAGATCCACAGTGTGAAAACAAAAACTAAAATACATAAATAAAATTTGTTCAGGGGAAGCAAAACTCACTTTTACTAAGGACTAAGAGAAAATGTCTTGTCGTTTCTTATTGGGCTCTATGTAATTGGGAAACATGACAATGACATTCTCTTAATAGAGTGCTCTATTTGGGGTCTTTGCCTGGATAGAAAAAGAAGAGCAAGATAGGCCGAAGAAAAATAATTAATTAATTTGACCAATTCCAATACTCACTAATCATAAAAACGCTCAATAAACTACAGCTAACATCATGAATCCCTTTAAAATATATACATATATTTTAAATCTATATCTATATCTATATCTATATCTATCTATCTATCTATCTATCTATCTATCTATCTATCTATCTATCTATCTATCTATCTATATGGTGCTGCACTGTTTCTCTTTTAAACACAGTCTTCAAGGTAGCTAGTTGCTATGACAAGACTAATTACTTTTAATGACTCAGAAAGCCTATGACTAAACTTGCTCAGAGGTATGACAAAGAAAAGAGCAGCTTGAATTCACTCTTTGCTTTTTTTTCCCCCCCACTATGAATGCATTGTCTTTTCTCATATACAGCTTGAGTTTTGAGCCAGAGACAGGTTGAAAGACATCAGTAATCAGTGCAGGGACTCTGAAGCAACAGAGACTTAACCAGTGCAAGAAAAAAGTAGTGGAAATGGAGGCCTCTTCTCTGCACAGAGCATAATTCATCATCACAAGCCATCACAAGCAATTTGTTCATAGGAAATCAATGCAGTCCTCTAGCTAATACCTCTCTAACCTTATCTCTACTCTCTCTCTCTGTCAAGAAACAAATTACTTAGAACTATAGGATACTCAAATGATAAAAATGAAGGAAATTTCACACTGGAGGAGACACTGGTTCATTTAATTCTAGATTCTGTTTTTATTATATAATACTGTAAAGGGCCAGTTTTGAGGAGTGTATGGTGATTTTTCTTTGATGTTTATATAAACATATTAAATCTGTGGTAATTGAATTGGTTTAAGTAGTCTGCTTATAGCTTGGACAACAATTTGTGGACTACTGTAACACTGATCCTTGAAAAAGTACCTTATAAACTGCCATTTAAATATTTCTATGAATAACAACTGAAAGTATAAACACAATTTTATTATTTTCTAATTTTTGTTTTCTCTTTTTGATAAATTTGCTTCTAGAGGTTCCAGGCAGTGAATACATACAGAGAATTGTAATATTTAAAGGAAAGATACATTTCAATATTTTCTATTCAGTTTTATGGGAGAAAAAGAGTAAGCCATTTTTACTAATCTAATAAGTTCTTATGTTTTAAGTTATCAAATTAAATAATATAACTTTAATTATAGAGAAACAGGAATCATTGCATATAATTCAAAAATATATGCAGCTGATAGAAGAAAATAGTAAAAAACTTGGACACTTTACAAAACATATCCAAATGGCTAATAAACATATGTAAAGGTACCAATTTCATCAGTGATCAGAAAAATGCCAACTAAAACTATAATTTGATATGACTACAAACCCAGCAGAATGGCTCACATAAAAAAGATGGGAAATGCAAGGTATCAATAGTACATGGAGAAACTGGAATTCTCACAAATTTCTGGTGAGAAGTATAAATTGCACAACCATAACACAAAACTGTGTGGCAGATCTACCAGAAATGAACAGCTAATGCATTACCCATGAATGCAGTTCTACTCCTAGGTTTATGTCCAAGAGAAATGCATACTTATATTTACCAAAAGACATGTAAGTAATGTCCATAGCAGTACCATTTGTAATTGCATGAAACCGGAACTAAACAAATGACTATAGACATTAAAATGGATAGATGGTCCCCTGTTTACAGAACTGAATGCTATTACAGCAATAAGAATGAACAAATTACAGCTACAACTGACAACTTGGATGAAACACACAAGCATAATGTTGAATAAATGGAGCTGTACACAAGTAAGTAGTGACTCCATTTACAGCATTCGAATGATTGAAAATGATTATGTTATGATTCCATTTGTATAGCATTCAAAAGCAACAAAGATATAGAGTTAAAAGTCAAGAGTAGTGACCGATGGTGGAGAAAAGTGACTAAAGGATTTTGTGCTTCTGGTAATCTGGCTGCTGATTACATGGGTATACAATCAAGATGTACAAACACAATTGTTTCTTCTTTTGCTATATATTACAGGCCAATAAGTTGTCTAAAATATGTAAACATCAGACAAAAATAAAACCATTTACTTTTGTATGGAAACAATTATGTTCTCAGTACACATTTTTTTTTACACAAAATAACCTAAAAAAAATCATGTCATCTGGTTAAATTCACTAATTTCATATTAGTGTTTAACTCTAAATTACTTTGGAAAACCCATGATTTTGCACATTATCTAGTATATGTTCATGCCAGGAAAAATCCCTGTAATATGGCGATGCAAATTAACAGGAGGCAGCACAACAGTGTGCAAAGAACTAACTATTTTCACTTACATTTTTGCTATGAGCAGTATTTTCCCAAGTAGTCCTTTCAAATGATCTCATCATAGACTTGAGTATTGATGAGTTGTGGGATGGAGAATTATGGAAATTGGTGAGTCAAGGACTCAACAATTGTACTGACTACTATATTATACTCTTGTTTGTTGAACACAGTTGAACTGCCTATGGAAGTGATGGTATGATGACTTGTGTCGTATAATGATTTTCAATACCAAAGGATGAAAATTGTTGCCCCAAGGCCTATATATGATGAAAATACATATTTTGCTTGGCCTTCAATGTGTTTTAAAATAAATGGAGGAGGGATTTTTAACATCTGAATTACTCATTTTTTTTTTTTTTTTAAGTCGTACTTCTTATCTTTCTTAAAATAGCAAGACAGTTTGGTATCACTAGGCCTATATTCCCAAGAAGCAAAAGGATGCTTAATGTGAGTAAAGACTGCCCTCTTGAGAAAGTGCATCAGGTATTTCAGTTGAAAACATTCTTCAACATTCCTTATTAACTCCCCAGAGGTAATGCCAAATCAGTTGTCATTTATCATTTTACTTAAACAACTATTTTTATAATAGGCAATTATTTCTCTATAACAAAATCTCTAACACAAGTAGGAAAATAAAATCAAGACTCAGAGGCTGCATATTTCAGGGAGGATTGGTGAGCACACTCTCTTTTTGTTTTATTTCAAATACAGAGTTTTTTAAAATTTAATATGCAAAAAAAGATGCCATTTATCTTAAATTAAGACTGTTTCACTCAATTGTAACCTGCTTGGCCCCTAAAGAAATCCAAATTCTAAATTTTTGTTCTGAAAAAAATATCTAATAGACATTGTAAGAGGTAGACTTGCATTAGTTCAAATGATTTTATAAAGAAAAGACACATACAGGGAAGAAAGAACAATCACAAAGAATGCACATCTCCCTTGCAAAAAAATGAAAAACGAAGGAACTGGAGAAGCCCAAACAGACACTGAAAGAAAATAGAAGCATTCTTTACAAATAACTGTAGAGAAACAGTTTCTGCCTGCATTTGTCAAATTAGAAGACTGAATGTGTCTATAAGATAAAGTTACAAAATCCTTGCAGGTAATTAAGAAAGAAAAGGTGGGCATAAAGTTTTCTAAGAGTATGTCTCAGAAACAGCAGTCCAATTTTTGTCTGCATGTAAGGTGTGGAAAATATATTTCCTCAAATGTTTACTTTGAACTGGAATTCCTGCCCAAATACAACTGAGTGTAAAAATGGAAAATAATGATCAGAAAACTGTCAGGATTTTTTTTTTTTTTTAAATCAGGAGTTTCCATGTTGACCTTATAAAAACAATCATCTCAGACATAACCTAAAGAGGAAAGTTCACAGGCCCTTGGGACAAACTTGTTCACTATGTTAGAACCCATCTTTTAGGCACATGCCACTAAAAAACAAAAACAAAAAATTGTTGCTTTTGGTATAGTGGCACACTGAAGCCTGTCTGTAAACTGTTATCCAGTTGTTTTAACAGAAGTATGAATCCAAAAGAAAAAAAATATATATATATTTGTTATTGATTAATAATTTTAGTTAAGTTAAAATAATGCAAATGTCCTATATCATAGTTTTTTTCGTGACAGTTGGTTATATCCTATTTTCATGCTTTGTGTAGGTACAAAGTTGAACCTTGCCCAGGATGACAAAGCAGATGGCCAGTCAAAACTCTGCTGATATGTAGGACTTTAGATCTACTGGTAAATACTTTATTGGTATCATTTTCAGGTTTTTTGTTTGTTTTGTTTTTTGTCTTTTTTTTTTTTTTAAGTTTTTTTATTGGGGAAGGGGAACAGGACTTTATTGGGGAACAATGGTCAAATTGTTGTCCTTTGAATCTTAGTTGTGGAGGGTTCTGAACGTTCAGCTTCAAGTTGTTGTTCTTTCAGTCTTAGTTGTGGAGGGCGCAGCTCAGCTCCAGGTCCAGTTGCCATTGCTAGTTGCAGGGGGCACAGCCCACCATCCCTTGCAGGAGTCGAACCGGCAACCTTGTGGTTGAGAGGACAGGCTCCAACCAACAACTGAGCCATCCGGGAGGCAGCTCAGCTCAGGGTGCCATGTTCAATCTTAGTTGCAGGGGGCAGAGCCCACCATCCCTTGCGGGACTCGAGGAATTGAACTGGCAACCTTGTGGTTGAGAGCCCTCTGGCTCATGTGGGAATCGAACTGGCAGCCTTCGGAGTTAGGAGCACGGAGCTCTAACCCCTGAGCCACTGGGCCAGCCCCTGTTTTTTGTCTTTTAACCTTGGTAAAGAATGGGGTACACAATGACAATGGAATACAAAAAAAAATTCATCTTCTGGGCCTTCCTTTATCAGATGCCAGTGGAAGAGGAAACCAATGACTTCTTACTGATGGCAAAGCTTCAATACTAAATTAAAGCTTTACCTAGGCAAAAAACAAAGAAAAGGCACTCTGGTGGTAGAGACTAGGAAACAGAATCTCACTTACTTTCATTAAAGTGTAGGGAAAATCACTTATGTGACCAGTGGGAGAAGTGAATTTCAATGTCAAATTTGATCAAAACAAAGCAAAAGCAGCATTAAAAGGTCATCCTATGCTGATTAATATTGACAGAATCCTTCTATATTAGCACAAATCCCATTTGATTTTAAGACCATATTTGGGCTTACCTAAGAAAACATTTATTAATCTAGAATTAGGACTTGAGATTGGACTTGCCAAAGTGAAAATTGCACTGAACAAGTTTAAACAGGCAAGGTAAACTTTATTCTAGCCTATTGCAATGCGTAGAGAGGCCAGCTCTGAGTCTGAACTCGACTCCACTAAATCAAATGGCTGTAAGGTTTTTAAAAGCTGGATGAAGGAGAGATTGTAGGCCTTCTGTGTTTGGTAAGTGGCCTTACGGCCAAGTAAAAGTAAACTTTTTTGTTCCTGAAAGGAGGTCGTTTTTACAAGGTAGAACTAGGAATCTGCTAAAATTAGGCTGCTACCCTTCCACAGAAAATTGGAAATAGTGACTCTATCTTTCTTGATGACTACTTTTCAAAGGATGGCTCCTAAGTCTTTGAGAAAGACAGGCCTGGGTTGTAATAGTGGCAAGAGTCTTTTTTAAAAGAGTTCTATCTCAAAGGGCAAAGAACGAATTACAGTTACAAGTTTTCTAAAGTAAATGTTCTAAGAAAAGGGAGGTCAGGGTCCTGAGTCTGGAAACAGCCTGTCTAACATTTAGTCAAGTTCAGGGGAACTTTAAAGCCGTCTTGATCAGACTCCAGAAGAACTCAGCTTCAACTTTTATTATTCCATTCACTTCATAGAGCCTTATTATTGTTTATTTCATTATTTGTATGAACATATCAAACATTAAGACATCTGTTACATATTTTAAATGCTCATAACAGTGCCAAAGAGGCATATGTTGTAATTAAGGTTTTCAAAGCATCACAATGTAAATGGGGGGAAAGGGAGATGTTAGGGAAGAAGGTTTTCACAAAGGTATTTGAGATTTGAGAACTGGGTTCAGAGTCTTAGCTCTGAGTATTTACTAGTCAAATGGCCTGAATATCCTAAACTGGTATATTTCTCTCATCCACACAATGGGGTATTGTAAATTATTGCTATGTGACTTCTTTTATCGCATATTAATATTGCATTAGACACATGGAGTAACATACTGCTTAAAAAAGGTGCAGACTGTTAATCACACCATTCATTGCTATGTAAAATATGAAATGGAAGAATATCATTAACTTGATCATATTTAAGCATAGTTAAAGGGGAAACACTAATGGGAGGATTTGAGTAATATAAGGCTTCTTTTGTACCAAGAATACAAAAACTGCCTTCTTGAAAAGTGTTATCAGAATAGCAAACATTCCGATGATTCTGAAGTCATGGAGTCTATTATCTATACTAGGTTATTCAAAATATATTTGCTCCAGAAACGCAGAAAATGTTTTGAAAAACCATGTGTATCTTGTCCTACATTTAAGTTGGCATCTAAAATTTTTTATTACAAGTTTAAATAATTTCTAAGATTTCAATTACTAGTAATCAGCAGTTAAAAGTAAAATTGTTACATTTTCTTTTAATATATATACATAATAAAATACAAATGCTATTGTGGTTTGATACTTCCAGTTCAATTTAAAAAATAAATGGATTGGATCTTTATTAGCAATTAGAAATAATAAATCATTCTCACATTTCCCTAGAACATAATTCTATTCCATGTTTTTATGTGATTTTGAGAATAATTTAATATGTTAACTTCAGCGTACAACTAAATTCAAATGTAATTACATTGAAGGCAAAGAAATGGATCCTTACAAGACCGGAATAACCCACAGGCCATGAAGTTGGTTTCACATTTTCCTTTTTTTTGTTGTTTAAACAAATGTACCCCACAATGGTTCAACTTCAGCAAATGCCATGAATATGAAAGCTGTAGTTTGCAATATACCACATCTAGAACCCAGAGAATGTGAATTAGACAGAAGTGGTAGTCATCCTAATTAAACAACCAGGTAACCATGACAACTTGGTTTGCAGCACTAAAACTGTCCATTTAAGTTTATTTTCTTAATGATCAGAGGTCCCACGCTGTCTCCAGTTCCTTCGTTGTGTTTTGTGTGAGCTCCATCACAGAACAGGGAGATTTTTGGACCTTTATCAATGTCAGTACACAGCTTTTTCGCCAAAATCTTCTATGTCAAAAGCATGTATGAGCTTGGGGTTGTCTTTCTGGATGTGAAGGTTCACCATAGATTTGTTGCAATGATCTTTCACATAAAATCTTTTGTAAGCTAGGTATCAAGTTATGGCTGCCCCAACAGCAGTGGTAACTGCTGCAATCCATTCAACCCAGTCTATCCATTTTTATCAATGCTTTAATAAGCTTTTTAAACTTTAGAATAGTTTTAGATTTATAGAGAAGTTATAAAGATAGTACACAGTCCCATATAGCCCACATAGTTTACCATATTATTATTATAATATTTTAAATTAGTAACACCGTGCATTCGTACTAATGAATCAACAGTGACACATTATTTTTAACTAAATTATATAGTCTATTCAGACGTTCTTACTTTTTTATCTAATGTCCTTTTTACTTTATAGTATTCCATCCAGAATACCATATGACATTTATTTGTCATGTCTCCATAGGCTTCTTTTGGTTGTAAAAATTTCTAAATCTTTTTTTTTTTGGTATCCTTAGTAGTTTTCAGAAATATTGCTCAGATATTTTGTACAATGTCCCTCAATTTGGATTTGTCAGATTTTTTTCCTCATGATTAGATTGGGTTTATTGGTTTTGGACAGAACGACTACAGAAGTAAAGTGCCATTCTTATCATATCATATATAGGATAAAAACAACATGACTTACCAGTTGATATTGACCTTGATCACCCACTATAGATTTGTCATATTTGTCCACTATGAAGTTATTCCCTCTACCACTCACCATGCTGTACTCTTTGGAAAGTAGTCACTATTCATAACCTGCATAAGAACAGGGAAGTCATTCTCCATCTTCTTGAAGGACAAATTTCTACATAAATTATTTGGAATTATTCTATACAGAATAGTTTTCTCCTGTCTCCATTTTTTTGAAGTTTATCTAATCATTTATTTATATCAGTATAGACCCATTGATACTTATTTTATATTTGAGATTATAATGAAAGTTTATTATCTATCTATCTATCTATCTATTTATTTATTTATTTATTTATTTATTTATTTATTTATTTATTTTTATTCAAAATTATCTAGTCTGGCCTTTAGGACCTCTTTCAGATTGCTGTTATGTGGCTTTTCTACACTTTCACATTCCTATTCCCCGCCCCCCACAGCACGTCCTTATTTTCTGGCAGTGTAAGATGCTTTCACCTGGCAGAACAAGGAAATATATGTGTGCATACTACCCTATATATACATACCCATATATATATATATTTCTATATGTATCCATCTGTATCTTTATTAAGCTCAATATGAGTAATATTATACTAATGTATTTAATATCATACTAATGTATTTAATCTCAAAACACGTGAATTCTAGCTTTCTCCCCTTGCTTGTCTGCAACTTACCACACCAACAGTGATAAACCTGGTTCACACTATTCACCATCATTTTACATAAACATTCAATTCTAGTGTACATGTATAATAATTTCAGAATCGTTCATCTGTGACCTTTGTTTTCTAGAATATGTTACCACATTTTCATGTAGTTTTGCATTACGGTAAATGTATTCCTTTGAAAGAATTCATGCTCCTGTAACCCCCTCCTGTAAACATTGGAATGATGATAAATGTTCAACAGTCATCTCTGAAGAGGGTAGCACCCTGAGTCATGGTGTTGGTTGATTTCCATGGTAACTATCAATTTGATATCACTGAACATGGAGTCTGTTAGGGACACTAACATCCAGCTTTTGCAATCCACTACAGTGTGTCTCCAGCACACCAGCATGGATTGCAACACTGTGAAGATGACCAGTGTAGACTGCACTGACCACGTGCCACATGTCTGATTCTCAGTCCTGTTTGAAATGGTGTCTTGTGTAACCTTAACACGTCTTTAATAACAACGAATCTCTTTTTTGTCATCTGCAAGATAAAATATAGAACTACCTGATTTTTAAAGTCTCTCTAGCTCTGACATTAAATTATTTTCTCTAGGCTCATTTGCCAACAGTCCAACACATGAAGAGGAGATAGAGTATGAACTACTGAATTATGATTCCCCACATACCAGACCATTAGTAAAATTAGAGTACTACCATTATAAAGAATTCATACCATGGTTTTTAGATTATTCTTTTTATTATAAGAGATTAAAGGAATCTGAATTCAATCTGCCAGGATGAGAATGGGCTATAGTATAATATACAAAGTATCAGGTTAAAGCAGCAGTCCTTTTTTTATATTTTCAGTTTATTGGGGAATATAACTATTGTTACAGGTTGAATTGTGGTTCCCACAAATGCATATGTTGAAGTCCAAAACCCTAGTACCTCTAAATGTGATCTTATTTAGAAATGGGGTCACAGCCAATGGAAGTTACAAGAAGGTCATTTGGACCCTTAGTCCAATATGACTAGTATCCTTATAAAAAGGGGACATTTGGAAACAGACACACACCCACAGGTATAAAACTACAAGATGAAGGCACAGATGAGATGATGCTTCTGTAAGCTAAGGAGTGTCAAATACTGCCGGCAAAGCACCAGAAGCTAGGAGAGAGGGCTGGAAGAGATCCTTCCTTCCTCACCAGCCTTCGTAGTTCTACCAACAATTTGATTTCAGACTTCTAGCCTTTGTAATTGTGAGACAATAAATTTCTGTTGCTTTAACCATTAAGTTGTATTGCTTTGTTCTGACAGCTGTAGCAAACTAATACAGGTACCCAAATGAACAAATTGTATGTTTTTGTGTTTGTCGGTGCATATAAATATAGAAAGGGGATTAAAAAAAAATAAAAACTCAGGAAAAGTTTTTTTTTTTTTTTATCACTAAAGCAAATGGTTAGAAACATGATTTATTTATTTATTTTTTAATTTTAACCTTACATACTCCAGATCACAGTACTGTTTAATGGAAAAATAAGGATAAGAAGACTCAGTATTGTCAAGATGTCAGGTTTTCTCAATATGATCTATAGATTCAGTGCAATCAAAATAAAATCCCAGCAAGTTCTATTTCTGGATATCAACAAACTAATTCTTAGCTTTATATTGAGAGCCAAAAAGAAAGAACGAAAGAAAGAAAAACAAAAGTCAACTCAATATTGAAGAATAAAGTCAATGGACTGACACTACTGACTCCAAGACATATTATAAAGCTACAATAATCAAGACAGTGTAGTGTTGACAAGAGAAGAGACAAATAGATCAATAGAACAGAATAGAGAGCTTATAAAGAGACCACACAAATACAGTCAACTAATCTTTGACAAAAGAGCAAAAAGGCAATACATGGAGAAAGGATTTTCAACAAAATGGTGCAAAACAAAAATGAGTGTAGACAAAGCTCCACAGACCTACCACTTTACACAGTTAACTCAAAATGAATCATAGACCTAAATGTTAAATTTAAAGCTATAAAACTCATAGAAGATAACACAGGAGAAAATCTAGGTAAGCTAGAGTTTGTCAATGGACATGTGCTCTTAGAAGCACAAATCATGAAAAAGTAATAGAAAAGTTGAACTCAACTGCGTAATTGAAAACCTCTGCTGAGGACATCGTTAAGAGAATGAGAAGACAAGCCACAGACTGAGAGAATATTTGCAAAAGACTTATCTGATAAAGGACTGTTATCCAAAACATACAAATAGTTCTTAAAACTCCACAATAAGAAAACAAACAACTCAATTTAAATATGGGTGTACGATCTGAACAGACAATGCACCAAAGATGATACACTTATGGAAAAATCAGCATATGAAAAAATGGTCAACATACTATGTTGTTAAGGAATTGTAAATTAAAACAACAATGAGATACCACTACATGCCTATTAGAATGTCCAAATCTGAAATACTGACAACACCAAATGCTGGTGAGGATGTGGAGCAAGAGAAACACTCATTCATTTCTGATGGGAATGTAAATGTATAGCCTCTTTAAAAGAAGACAGGTTGGGTACTTCTTACACAACTAAATATACTTATATCAGCCAATTCAGAAATCACATACTTGGAATTTACTCAAAGGAGGTGACAACTTACATTCACACAAAAACCTACACATGGATGTTTTTAGTAGCTTTATTCATAATTGTCAAAACTTGGGAGTAACCAAGATATCCTTCACCAGGTGAATGGATTAATGGGTTAATTAACTGTGATGCATACATACAATTGAATATAATTCAATGCTAAAAAAAGATGAGCTGTCCAGCCTTGAAACAATGTGGAGGAAACTTAAGTGTATATTAATAAGTGAATGAAGCCAATCTGAAAAGGCTACATATTGTATGATTCAAACTATATGGAATTCTGGGAAAGACAAAATCATGGAAATGGTTAAAAAAATATCAGAAGTTGCCAGGAGTTGGTGGGGAGGGAGGATTGAATATGCAGAGCATAGATGATTTTTAGAGCAGTGAAAATATTTTGTATGAAATTAAAGTTCTGGATACATGCCATTATACTTTGTCAAATCCCACAGAATGTACTAGTATAGCACCAAGAGTAAACCTTAATGTAAACTATCAATTTTGGGTGAAAATTATTTGTCAGTGCAGGCTCATTAATTGTAAAATATATGCAACTGTAGTACAGGGTGTTGATAGTGGGGGAGGCTGTGATTGTGTAGGAATGATGTTTATATAGGAACTCTATTTTCCACTCAATTTTACTAAAAATGTAAAATTTCTCTAAAAAATAGTCTATTTAAAAAAAGTAATAGAACCCTGCCCTCCCTGAAGTAGTTTATAACCTATTTGGAATGCATCTCCCAAAATGGAAACATTTACTCAGAGTTCTTTGCTAGATTTCTCCAAAACAAGAAATTCAGGAGTTGGTTAAATAAGGAATATATTATCTTTGAGAAAAGACAATGGTCAGTCAAGTAAGCATTGAAATTATGACTTAGATGGGATGAAAATTCATATTGATACATTTTAACTACTATTCAAGGTTTAATTGATGCTTATTCAAAGCCTATGTATGATCAAATTCTGTGCTGGGACTTGAAGATAAAATGATGAGAAAGACACAGGCTCAGTCTTTGAAATTTGAACAAATTTTTTGTTTTTTGTTTTGTTTTCTTCACTTATACACTGTGGAGGAAGATATATATATAGATATCCCATCTGTCATCTTCTTCCATTTCCTATGATACTTTAGATGGGAATGTATTCATTTCATATAAATCATCATTTAGCCCAACCTTCATTTTGGCTGTCTTCATGTAATTGTCCACTATAGTCCCAATAATAGGTACACCATTTGCAGGCATGGAGAGTAGGCAATACATTTCTTTAAGGGGCTCTCTTTTTCTTTTAAACCATTTTATTGGAGGTCTGATTGACGTACAAAAAGCTGCCCATACATTATGTATATAACTTGATGAGTTTAAAGATAACCATGCACCCATGAAACCAATCACCACATATAGGCCATGACCTTATCCATCACCTCCAAAAGTTTCCTCCTCTTTTAACTAACTAATTTATTTTATTTTTAATTAAATTTATTGGTGTGACATCAGTTAATAAAATTGTATAGGTTTCAAGTGTACAATTCTATACTACAAGTACATTATCTGTATATAGCATTGTGTGTTCACCACCCACAGTCAAATCTATTTCATTACCATATATTTGACCCCCTTTCTTATCTTCCAACACCCCTCTCTCCCTTTTTCTCTGGAAACCACTAAACTGTTGACTGTGTCTATAAGTTTTTGTTTGTAATATTTTTCTTTTTTTTAAATTTAAATTTATTGGGGTGACGATTGTTAGTAAAATTGCATAGATTTCAGGTGTACAATTCTGTATTACATCATCTATAAATCCCATTGTGTGTTCACCACCCATAGTCAGTTCTCCTTTCATCACCATATATTTGATCCCCCTTACCCTCATCTCCCACACCCCACACCCTTACCCTCTGGTAACCACTAAACTATTGTCTGTGTCTATGAGTTTCTGTTTCTCATTTGTTTGTCTTGTTCTTTTGTTGTTTTAGGTTTATATACCACATATCAGTGAAATCACATGGTTCTCTGCTTTTTCTGTCTGACTTATTTCGCTCAGCATTACACTCTCAAGATCCATTCATGTTGTCACAAATGTTCCTATATCATCTTTTCTTACCACCGAATAGTATTCCATTGTGTATATATACCACAACTTCTTTATCCATTCATCGATCGAAGGAAATTTTGGTTGTCTCCATGTCTTGGCCACCGTAAACAAAGCTGCGATGAACATTGGAGTACACGTGTTTTTATGTATAAATGTTTTCAGATTTTTTGGGTACATACCCAGGAGAGGGATTGCTGGGTCATATGGCAATTCTATTCGTAATTTTTTGAGGAACCTCCACACTGCCTTCCATAACGGCTACACCAGTCTGCATTCCCACCAACAGTGTATGAGGGTTCCTTTTTCTTCACAGCCTCTCCAACACTTGTTACTATTTGTCTTGTTGATGGTAGCCATTCTGACTGGGGTGAGGTGATAACTCATTGTGGTTTTTATTTGCATTTCTGTGATGATTAGTGATGTTGAGCATTTTTTCATATGTCTATTGGCCATTTGTATGTCCTCTTTGGAGAAATGTCTCTCCAGGTCCTCTGCCCATTTTTCAACTGGGTTGTTTGTTTTCTTGTTGTTGAGTTTCATGAGTTCCTTGTATATTTTGGATATTAGCCCCTTATTGGAGGCACTGTTTGCAAAAATCTCCCATTCAGTTGGTTGCCTCTTTATTTTGTCGATGGTTTCTTTTGCTGTGCAGAAGCTTTTAAGTTTCATATAGTCCCATTTGTTTATTTTAGCTTTTACTTCCATTGCCTTTGGAGTCAAATTCATAAAATGCTCTTTGAACCCAAGGTCCATAAGTTTAGTACCTATGTTTTCTTCTATGCAGTTTATTGTGTCAGGTCTTATGCTTAAGTCTTTGATCCATTTTGAATTAATTTTGGTACATGGTGACAAATAGCAGTCCAGTTTCATTCTTTTGTACGTGGTTATCCAATTCTCCCAGCACCATTTATTGAATAGCCTGTCTTTGCTCCATTGTATGTTTTTAGTTTCTTTGTCAAAAATTATCTGTCCATATTTATGTGGTTTTATTTCTAGGTTCTCAATTCTATTCCATTGGTCTATGTGTCTGTTTTTCTGCCAATACCATGCTGTTTTGATGATTGTAGCCCTGTAGTACAAGCTAAAGTCAGGAAGTGTGATACCCCCATTATTGTTCTTTTTTCTTAAGATGCTTTGGCTATTCAGGGTCTTTTGTGGTTCCAAACAAATCTGATGATTTTTTGTTCTATTTCTTTAAAAAATGCCATTGGGATTTTGATAGGGATTGCATTAAATCTGTATATTGCTTTGGGTAATATGGCCATTTTAGCTATATTGATTCTTCCAATCCATGAGCACGGAATGTCTTTCCATTTCTTTGTGTCTTCTTCAATTTCTTTCAAAAATGTCTTATAGTTTTCAGCATATAGGTCTTTCACATCCTTGGTTAAGTTTATTCCTAGGTATTTTATTCTTTTTGCTGCAATTGCAAAAGGAATTGTTTTTTGTATTTCTTTTTCTGAGATTTCATTGTTAGTATATAGGAATGCAATGGACTTTTGTACGTTGATTTTGTAGCCAGCAACTTTACTGTATTCGTTGATTGTTTCTAATAGCTTTTTGGTGGAGTCTTTAGGGTTTTCTATATACAGCATCATGTCATCTGCAAAGAGTGATAATTTAACTTCTTCATTCCCAATTTGGATGCCTTTTATTTCTTTCTCTTGCCTGATTGCTCTGGCAAGGACTTCCAACACTATGTTGAAAAGCAGAGGTGATAGGGGACAGCCCTGTCATGTTCCTGAACGTAGAGCAAAGGGCTTCAGTTTTTCACCATTAATTATGAGATTAGCAGAGGGCTTGTCATATATGGCTTTTATTATGTTAAGGTATTTTCCTTCTATACCTATTTTATTAAGTGTTTTAATCATAAATGGATGTTGTATCTTGTCAAATGCTTTTTCTACATCAATTGATATAATCATATGATTTTTGTCCTTTATTTTGTTTATGTGGTGTATCACATTGATGGATTTGTGGATGTTGAACCGTCCTTGTGCCCCGGGGATGAACCCCACTTGGTTGCGATGAATAATCTTTTTAATGCATTGTTTTATTCGATTTGCTAGAATTTTATTTAGGATTTTTGCATCTGTATTCATCAGAGATATTGGTCTATAGTTTTCTTTTTTTGTGCTGTCCTTACCAGGTTTTGGTATCAGGGTAATGTTGGCCTCATAAAATGAGTTAGGAAGTACTGTCTCTTCTTCAATTTTTTGGAAGAGTTTGAGCAGGATTGGTATTAGATCCTCTTTGAAGGTTTGGTAGAATTCACTAGTGAAGCCATCTGGTCCCGGACTTTTGCTTTTGGGAATGTTTTGGATGACTGATTCAATTTCATTACTGGTGATCGGTCTGTTTAGATTTTCCAGTTCTTCGTGGTTCAGCCTAGGAAGGCTATATGTTTCTAAGAACTTGTCCATTTCTTCTAGGTTGTAATTTTTTTTTTTCTTTTGTGGTAATAGTAATGTACTATATACTTAAAATTTTGCTAAGACGGTAGATATAATGTCAAATGCTCTTACCACAAAGGAAAGAAAAATACATGGGGCTCTCTTTTAATTGAAGGTTCTCTCAGGAGCTGTCAGCATGACATACTGATATTATAATATTATATATTATATATAACTTATACATAATATATAATGTGTTTGTTAATGTCTCAAAGCAATTTCTCACCTGTTATTTCATTGCCCTATCACAACAATCCTGCCAATTTGATAATACAGAAATTATTATTTCTACTTTCCTTATTAAACATCTGAAGCAAAAGAATTAGAGATGGTCTAAGATCAATAATGTATGGAAAAATATGAATCTAAGCAGAGATCTATGGATTTTAAGTTCCATATTAATTCACTATATTCACCTCACCATTGCTGAGGTGTTGTTTCATCTTTGTTCTTGTCTGAGAATGTATCCTTTTTGATGGGGTCATCTTTGAAATTAATGATCCAGCTATGGTTAAGGACTCTAAGTTTTAATCCCCATTGATGTATTCAGAATCAAGTGACATATTTAATGAGGGTGAGGGACTGTGGTATGGAGTGTGAGACTTGCTTTTACAGTATTCTATTTTCTGCCTTCCAGTATATATATATTTTATTTTAATACTTTGCAATATAAAGCTGAATATCTTTCTACATAATGTTTTCTCTCTTACTTCCATAATATCCTCACCTAGAACTTAGTTTTTATTTCCAACCATCAACTATATGAGATGATTAAATACAACTTGCAGTGTTTCATAACTAATTTTTTTTCTCTAATGTTTCTACAGTTTTTAACTTTATAATTTATTTTAAATCTGCTGTGGTGTCCATAAATAAAAATCACTCCTTTTAGTACATCTAAAATGTCATCCTCCTTCTCAATCCACATACTTTTTTTGATTTTTGTGTTCTACACAAGATGATTCATATTTAGTGATGCAGAAACAGAGAACTAATGGTATGTGTGAATGTCAGGGAATGGAGGTTTCAAGTGTACAATTTGAAATTGCGTATACCTTTGAAATTTTATTCAATTCTCAATACTAGAAAGACTAATGATATTGGGCAACTTCACTTTTAAAGGTTTAGGAAAGGGGGACTTCTGTTTGTAATTTCTCATGGATATTATTTTAGATTACTTTGCAGATCACTGCCTAGAGCACTGTGGTTCAAATCCTAGCTTTATTATCCCAGTTCCGTTTGTGCACTTTGCAGTATAATAGTCTCCATCAATAAACATTATAAGAATGAAATTTACATTAACCAGGAAGCTGTTACAATCACACTAAGCTGGATCATCCAGCACATTTATTTAATAATAAAGAACCCATGCATATCTTTTCCTGTGAAATTGGAAATTAAGCTTGTGCAATGATTTTTTGATACTCATAAAATAGCTTTAAACTAGGATTTAAAAATGTTTTACAAATACTAATCCTTGTAACACTTCAACAGATAAGGATTATAAATGGTACTTTCTGAGAGGAACTAAGAGATCACCCATCGGTGCCCCCAAATTGCCAGAACTCAAATCCAGCATAAAAAATAGATTTTCTCTGCTTGTCACTCTCTAGTACTCATTCCAATCAAGGGATGCAGTGCTCTCAATAAATGCCAGCTACCAGGCTATGATTCAAATTCAAAAACAAACCTTAAGAAATCCAACGTTCCTAGCAGAAAAGTGAAACATGTAATAGATAAGCAACGAAATATATTCTCAAAGATACAGGAGTGCAGTACTGAACATTATTTTGAGAAATGTTTATTTTGTAGAATATTTAACAAATCATTTAACAAAAAAGTGTCTTCGGAAATCACAGTTGTTTACACTGATTATTTTTTTTCATGTAATTATCGTAAAAAGGCAGTGAATTATTTCCACTGCCATTTCATAGGAAGGAAAACAAGATTCAAAGACATACACTATCATTCCCAGTGTCTCAGTAAATAGTGAGTCTAAGGCTTAAAATCAGGTCAGCTGACCCCAAGATTTGGGCTCTTTCACTCTACCCTTCTGCCGTTCTGATGGAATTAAAAATTCCCAAGGACTCAATATCTTCTTTTATATTTATTAAATTTATTGGAGTGCATTGATTAAAAAATTATATGACTTCCAAGTATACAATTCTAAAATATGTCATCTATATAGTGCATTGTGTGTGCCTACCACCCAGGGTCAGTTCTCCTTCTATCACCATATATTTGACCCCCTTTACCCTCTTCTATCATCCCCCCTTTACCCTCTGGTAACCACTAAACTGTTATCTCTGTCTACGCTTTTTTTGTCTATTTGTCTTGTTTGTTTGTTGCTTTTAGTTTTATATCCTACATATGAGTGAAACCATATGGTTCTTGACTTTTTCTGTCTGACTTATTTCACTTAGCATGATAATCTCAAGATCTCTCCATGTCATTTCAAATGCAGTATTTCATCTTTTCTTATGGCCGAGTAATATTCCATTGTATCTATGTACCACCTCTTCTTATCCAATCATCTATCCAAGGGCACATTGGTAGTTTCCATGTCTTTGGCCACTGTGAATAACGCTGCAATGAAAATAGAGGTATATGTACCTTTGGATAAATGTTTTCAGATGTTTTGGGTAGATACCCAGAAGAGGGATTACTGGGTCGTATGGTAATTCTACTCTTATTTATTTTTTTTTTTTTTTATGGAAATTCCATACTGTTTTCGATAGTGGCTATACCAATTTACATTTTCACCAGCAGTGTATGACACAACCTATCCAACACTTGTTATTAGTTGTCTTGATAATAGTCATTCTAACAGGCGTGAGGTATCTCATTGTGGTTTTGATTTGCATTTTCCTAATAGCTAGTGAAATCGTGCATC
The DNA here is from genome assembly GCF_057876585.1 of Rhinolophus sinicus. Taxonomy (NCBI): domain Eukaryota; kingdom Metazoa; phylum Chordata; class Mammalia; order Chiroptera; family Rhinolophidae; genus Rhinolophus; species Rhinolophus sinicus. The sequence continues at coordinate 35,739,258 of NC_142515.1, forward strand.
TTTTTATATATCTGTGGGCTGTATGTCTTATAAGAAGTGCCTGTTCAGGTCCTCTGCCCATTTTTTTTTTTAACTGGATTGATTGTTTTTGTTGTTGTTGTTGAGTTGTATGAGTTTTTTTATATTTTTTTGATATTAGCCCCTATTGGAAGTGTTGTTTGCAAATATCATTCTGTAAGTTGCCTCTTGGTTTTGATGACAGTTTCTTTTGCTGTGCAGTAACTTTTTAGTTTGGTGTAGTCCCATTCATTTATTTTTACCTTTACTTCCCTTGCCTTTGAGGTCAAATTCATAAAATCCTCTGTGAACCCAAGGTTTATTAGTTCAGTATCTATGCTTTTTTCTATGCAATTTATTGTTTCAGGTCTTATATTTAGGTCTTTGATTCATTTTGAGTTAATTTTGGCGTATGGCAACAAATAGCAGTCTAGTTTCGTTCTTTTGCACGTGACTTTCCAGTTCTCCCAGCACCATTTATTGAACAGGCTTTCTTTTCTCATTGTATGTTTTTGGCTCCTTTGTTGAAAATTATCTGCCCATATATATGTGATTTTATCTGGGGTTCTCAATTCTATTCCATTGGTCTGTGTGCCTTTTTTCTGCCAATACCATGCTCTATACACTCTTGAACTTGGAAGCTTAAAGTGAATAGGCAAAAGGAATAAGAACTCGTACTCCATTCTCAGAACCATTCTTGAATATAAAATTTAAAGAATATAGTAGAATAGTAATACATCACACATCTAGAAATTCTCCTACAATGTTGTGTAATAGAACAAAGCAAATAATTATTGACAGCCCCTACTCCTCCTACTAAACAAACCTTTTGTCATCAGACACATGCACTAAAAATCTATTCATTGTGCACGTTGAAGGAATCTCCAGTATTCCAAAAGGCTCTTGCACTCATATTTGATACATGATTTTATCCTTTTTCATAATCTGACTTCCCCCATTTTTAAGGCAGATAAGGATCAGAATTTTGAGAAAATGCAAGAAAACTACTGTAGGTAGTGAAAATGATAAAAAAAAAAAAGTGAGTTTATGCAAAACTGGAAGGAAATTAACTAATTACATTTAGGAACTCATGTATATTTTGTTTATGAAATAAGATTAATGAGAATTGTGGGTGTCACTATATGATAACATAATTGAATTGTGAATATTCCTGCAATATACAGACTTCTAAGACCCCCCCCCCCCATGATTTCTCCCATCATGGTGTACATGCCCTATATAATCCCTGGGTCTGTAGAGATGATGGTTTTACTCCCATACTTAGGTTATGTTATATGGTACAGCTAACCTTGAAACAGGGAAATTATCCAGACATACCGTAATCGCATAAAATAGAACATTTTCTCCAGCTGATTGAAAATTAGAAAGTCAGGCTGGCCTGGAAGAAAGCAAACACCTATGTATGAACTGGCTATTAGGTCATATGAAAAAAAAGAAAAAATAGAAATGGCCTCCTGAAGCACATGGCAGCCACTGGCAGGTAGTCAGCCAGGGAGTGGAAACCTCAATCCTAAAACTCAAGGAATGTAATTAGTTCAACAACAATAATAATATTGGAAGTGGATTTTCCTCCAGAGCCTCTAGGTGGAAGCTCAACCCAGCTGAGACCTAAACCTCAACCTTATAACATCCTGAGAGAAATATCCAGTTATGCCTACTGAACTTGTGACCTAGAAAACTGTGAGCTAATAAATGGTATAGTTTAAACTAGTAAGTTTGTGGTAATTTCTTATATAGCAATAGAAAAGTAATACAATTCCTAATAATGAAACACATTAAATTACTTGTAAAAAGTATGTTAACATATTCATGATACCCATTAATCTTTCACAATGATTCATACCCTGGAGGGTATAGATCCCCAAGGAGGTTACATTAGAGGTTTCTCAAGTATAAGTGCCTATGATAGCATGTTCAAATCTGATAACATCTTCATTGGTAAAGATGTATCTGAGTATTTCAATTAGATTCAATATATATATATATATATATATATATATATATATATATATATATATATTTTTTTTTCCTATTGAACTGATTAACATATACATTTGTATTGGAGTTCATGATCAAATACAAAGAAATATTTCTATATATGAAACTTCAATTCTTACTAAAATGACAAACATTTATTCTTTAGAAAAGGTTGCTTTCCTCTAGTTTTGGCTGCAACAAACGCATTAATAGAAGTCTGAATAACGGTAAATAATTTTTTTCTACATTTTTTAAACCTATCTCAAAAGACAATCAACTGCAATTAAGATAATTTAGCTTTTTTTTTTTTTTTTTTTTTAATTATGAAAGTCTTTGCACATATTCCTAGTGGTGGAAAAGAAAAGAACTAGGAATTTGTGATTAATGTGCACAGTTCCAAGTACTGTTACACTAGGCATTGCCAAGGATTTCAAAAGACAAGTAACAATCAAGAGATACCGCGGATAATTATACACCGGAAATCTAGGTAATTTTACTAACCATTGTCACCACAATAAGTTAAATTAAAAAAAAATAAGTATTTCTAAATGTCAAGTGATACTGAACCTCAGTGTGGGAAGAAGCAGTGAGTGCAGTGGTAACCTGCAAAGCATATGGCCTGTCTGAAAGGAGAGCAGCTCTGTTCAAACATTGTTGATACATGGGAATGTGTCGTCTCATTTTTTTATTTTTCCAATTGAGAGTAGAAATCTGGATCTTCAGGTAAAACTTCCTGTTTTTTATCAAAGTATTCTGTAAACCAAACCTATATGAAAAAATTAAAAGTTGACAATTTGTCTCCTACTAGATATAGCATAGTTTATGAGCTATAAAGATGCCATGTAATTTTCTATGATTTCACTTTCTTCAGAATTTATTACAAAGCAATCCAGAGAATGGTGAGTAATGAGTAACAGAGTATGGCTAAGAAATAACCATCTCATCCTAAAAGATGAGTTTTTCTTACTCTGCATTTGCATGGAAAATTGCCAGGATTTAGATGCGTTTTTCAGGATTCTTTTGGAAACAACTACATTGAATCAAATTTGTGTGATTTTTTAGATGCCAAATATAACTCTGAGCCCTGTTATGATTTACTATATTTCTAAAATATCCCTATCTTCCATAAACACGTTATTTATGTTTTCATTTTTCAGAATTAAGGTGTTTACTGTGGTTTGGAATATAAGGCAGATACTTTATGAAGACTATCCCCTCCCTTTTCTGTCAACATCTTTAAAATTTAAAGCAAAAGTTAGAGGGAAAAAAACAAATATTTAAGTGCTCAATCAACCTATAGGTTATTATAAATAAAATTATTACCAGCAAATTTCCATCAACTGGGCAAAATAAGCACTCATAGGACAAATAATTTTGTCTCAGTCATCAAGGATGAAATATAAAATAAAAACTAACTAATATAACATTATATTATATCATTGCATTATAGTCCAAAAGAAATAATAGCAGCATGTAGATATAGTCACATAACAATGGAAGTAACATTTATATTGGCTAAAAAGTTGAAGACAGGAGGGAAATCTAGTGCATGAAAAAGTATATGAATATTTTAAGTGTTATGCTGAGTTGCTCTGGTAAATAAGATAAAGAGGAAGCTAGAAGGAAGAATCTTCAATATTTGAAGGAAATAAGTGAAGAAAGAAGACCATGCATGTTGACGTGGGTATATCACAAAAGTGACATAAGCCAGGGAGAGCAAGTTGGAACCTGGCCAATTATGGAAAAGATCTTGGCCATCACAGTCCCATAAGTTGTCTTAACCAATATTGGATTTTATAAAAGTCATAATAATACATCCTCTTCCAAATGTAAATGTTAAAATGACTGAAGCTCGATTCCAGTGGTATTAGAGGTAGAGAAACAGACTAACTGATGTAGTTTTAATGTGGAAGAAAGGCTGAGAAGTTGTCTAGGAAAGGTTTGACAACAGACAAAAAATAAATGAGACCATGAATCAACTTTTTGTGTTGTCAATAAAAGACAACGTTCTGAACTCGTGTGATGAAAACCTTGGGAATTATAAATGTTTTTATTCCTTCCAGTGATGCTGTCTTAGTCAGTATAAGTAAAGTAAATGCTTCCATGGATCCAACTTACCATATTTACTCATACCTATCAGCAAGAATAAAAGAGGGAATTCTGCAAGAGTAATAGTCAGGAGGTACAAGTAAGTTGTATGGGGTTTTGGAGATGGATTATGGAGTCACCAATCATATTTAAGACATATTAAGTTAAATTATTTAAATTTTGTATAAATTCTGCACTAGTATCATTTGTTGTCATTATGCAAATGAATGACCATTGTAATAACTAATTGATTATCAGTCTCAGGAAAAAATGTAAGTCAGACATAAAAAGTAGAGAACCATATGATTTCACTGATATGTGGTATATAAAACTAAAAACAACAAGACGAACAAATGAAGGAAAAAAAAACCTCATAGACATAGACAATTGTTTAGTGGTTACCAGAGGGTAAGGGGGGAGGGGGGCTTTAGAAGAGGGTAAATGGGGTCTAATATGTGGTGATGGAAAGAGAACTGACTCTGGGTGGTGAACACACAATGTGATATAATACAGAATTGTATGCCTGAAATTTATGTAACTTTACTAACAATTGTCACCCCAATAAACTTCAATTAAAAAATATAACTATATATATATAGTTATATTTTTTAATACATATATGTGTATATATATATATACATATATATGTATATATATATGTATATATATATACTGATACCACAGAAATTAAGGGCATAATAAGGTAATACTACAAAAAAAATTACAGATGAGAGGTAGTTATTTGAATAGGTGTTGTTTGCAAATTAAATTTTTAAATAAATTTAAGAGACACTTGATATTTATTGATAGTAGACTATTAGGTAAAAAAAAAAAAAAAAAATCAATAAAATAACTTACAAAACCTCTGCCAGTGAACAGAGTGACAAATCAAGATGAAGTATTGGGGATTTGGAGAAAGGAATTAAAACTCACATGTCAGTGAGTTTATTTAACTAACTAGTGTTTCTTTGAAACTGAAATTGAGCTCTTTATTTTCTTTATTATAGGCCCTAGGGGTTTTGTTTGTCCATATATTTTGTTTTGCTTTGTATTATTTAATGTGTTTTCTTAGAATAGTGGGAAATGATAAAGCATAGTAACATGTTCTGTGACAAACCAATATAGGGTTTTATATATAACTGCAATCTGATATTTCTCCCAGAAGGCAAATTGCATCTTCATAAGTAATTCCATTGAATATTAATAAAATATTCTGCCCAATATTATTCTTGTTAGAAAACAGACAACTGTCAACTATTGTTAGGGAGCTACTTATCATCTTCTGTGCAGTGATGGCTGTACTTAAAAAAAAGAAAGAACGAAATAAGTTGCCTAAGCAAAATAGTCCTGATATTAGGAAAAAATAGGCAATACTGTTTACTCAATTGTTGAAATACTTTTAGCAAAGTTGAAAAATATGGTGAAATTGCAAACAAAATTGGGTTAATTGCTAGAGAACTGTAACAAGATACTTGGTATAGTTTTCCAACATCATTTGTATTTTCTTATATATTTAATATTTAAATTTGAGGAAAACATGAAGCCTTTAAATTTTCTTCTAAATATTATTCTTTCAAAATTGTTTCTGATTTCCATAAAACAAAGTCTATAAGTACCTGGATATATTGCTTTAATATGAATCATAAGTATATAAATGATCATAATTAATATATATTTATAGGTTCTTAAAAAATTTATTCATGGAAAAAGCAAAATGTTCAAGTTTTTAATATCATGTTATATAAACTACAGAAAAAAATTCTCACTCTTTATTGATATGCTCTACTGTCTCAAGGCTAAAATAATATTCCACATTATCTGAGTTCTTATTTTCCTTTACACGTATGACTTTCATGAAAACTTTCCAGAAAAATAAATAATAATGCATGTGTATAGTTTCTAAAGTAAACAATATACAAAAGTGTCTTTATCAGTAAAATTTAAAATTTTAGTAACTTTATTTAGTTTTTCCATTTGAAGTATATTATATTATAGAATTTATTTACCCAAAAGCATTGTCCTGAGTCTCCTTTCCACTTACATGGTTAATTCAAATAAGCACATTTTGTTTAAATAACTGTGCCAAGTCATAATTATTTCCTTTAGGATCCTGAAAAGTAGAATTAGATAATATTCCCTGTATATTTCTGAAGCCTTTCAAAAAAAAAAAAAAAAGTATTTTGGCTTTCTATAAAGTCTCACCAGCTTACTGTCCAGCTGGAGTACATGATAACATATACTTCCTCACTCTTTTTCCTTCACTGAAGAAAAAAAAATATTTTAGTAGTAAGTAGAGATTAGAAATATACTATTCTGCTAATTTGATGGATGAAAATTGTTACTGTATTTTAAAGTGTACCATTTTTACTACCTTTTGTGTTTGGATTAGAAAATGTATATATATATTTTTTAAAGATTTTATTTGGGAAGGGGAACAGTACTTTATTGGGGAACAGTGTGCACTTCCAGGACTTTTCTCCAAGTCAAGTTGTTGTCCTTTCAATCTTAGTTGTGGAGGGTTCTGTTCAGCTTCAAGTTGTTGTTCTTTCAGTCTTAGTTGTGGAGGGCGCAGCTCAGCTCCAGGTCCAGTTGCCGTTGCTAGTTGCAGGGGGCACAGCCCACCATCCCTTGTGGGAGTTGAACCGGCAACCTTTTGGTTCAGAGGACACTCTCCAACCAACTGAGCCATCCAGGAGCTCAGAAGCAGCTCAGCTCAAGGTGCCGTGTTCAATTTTAGTTGCAGGGGGCGCTGCCCACCATCCCTTGAGGGAGTCCAGGAATTAAACTGGCAACCTTGTGGTTGAGAGCCCACTGGCCCATGTGGGAATCAAGCCGGCAGCCTTCGGAGTTAGCAGCATGGAGCTCTAACCGCCTGAGCCACCGGGCCGGCCCCAGGGCCCCTGAAAATGTATATGTTTTTGAAGCCAAGCTTTTTGTCATGTTGTATTCACTCCTTTATTCCAGATTCTGGAGTGATAACTGGTATGTTGAAGGTGATCTCTAAATAATATTTGAATGAATGAGAAACAGATGTGTGGGGCACAGTACATTCAGTTATCTCATTGAAGGTATCAGATACGCAGCTATGACTAGAAGGAAGACCTGGTGATTAAGATATGGGACAGGTATATTCTTTTATCCCCTGTTTCAGTGAGACAGCTATCTGTGAAAAGTGAGTAATTGAACAGGACCACTGAGCATGGAGCAAAGCGAGCTGGAGCGGAGAAGCCAGGGATATGATTCACGTGGCCTGTCACATGAGAATGTCTCCGTCATGGTTGTTGGTCCTCTGCAGTAATTGGTATACCTTATGTTATTGCCATGTAAGGACCTAGAGCAGCCCAGGTTAATGTGGCTTTTTTTTTTTTTTTTTTTTTTTCAACGAAGATCTCTAGCACACTAGGATTTTGAGAAGGCAGCTTTAGTGACAGGCTTTGCCAATAATGGCTTTAGCAAAACAGAGTATTATCTTTCTTCATTAACTTTGAAATAACATTGTGTCACATAGCAGTATTTTTAGATTCAATACTCTGATGGTGAACACCGTTGACCAAATTAGTTTTGATTAGAAAAGAAATCAATACAAGCAGAGGATACAAAGGCCTGGAACAAATGGAAATATGATTCTTCCCAATTTTGATTTTTTGATTCTGTGACAAGCTAGTAGGGTCCTATTAGTCCAAAAACATATGCTTTAACAAGCTGAATTGGATACTTTCTTAAAGTACTTTGAGTTTATTTCTCTAGTGTTCACCTACTGGTGCATGACAGATACCTCAAAACTCAGTGGCATACTGCAGTAGCATTTCTTTTATTGTTTACGCATCTGTGGGTCTGCTAGGGTGGATCTACACAATGCATTCCTCATTCTTCTGGCAGGAGCAGCTACACAGGGCATGCTATTCTCATTGTGATGACAGAAGGGCAAGAGAGCAAGTATATTTCAAGTGAATGGGAATAGAGTTTGCCACCCCAAAATATGCCTCTTTAGGATATTGATTATTTTATGATGGTATTTTCAAGAAACAAAAGACTCAAGAAAACCTTTGACCTACCCTCTAACTGACTAAAAATAATTTAGCTAGAGAACCTGCTCCAGGAAAGGAGCTCTAATCACAGATAACTATAGTTTAACATGAACTAATGTGTGATAGATAAGGAGGAACCTAACAAGGCCATATTGATCAAAATCCTCTCTGTGTCCCATTGTTAAAAATGACCCAGCAATCATTTGTTTAACAAACAATTGCTTTTCCATCTTCATGTGAATTGCCTTCCTCCACTTTGAAGTACCAGACAGCTATCGGCACTCCCTTTCTTATTAACTCATAATGGCCTATCAGCCTCAACTGCCCAATTTGCTGTTGGGCCCCTATTCTTATGGGACACCCCTTCCCCCATATGTACATACATAATAAATTTGGTTATCTCCTGTTACTGTTTCTTGGGTCAATTTAATTCTTAGGGCAGCCAGAAAAACTAAGAGGAAAGAAGGGAAATCCCCTGCCTCCAAAATCACATCTGCTAGCATCCTATTGGCCAAATCGGGTCATATAACCAAATCTAACATCAATGAGACACACAAGCATTCTCTGGCCTCAGTACAGGGAGAGGTAAGCAAACATTTACTAATAAATACTCAAACTATAATAGTGACTAAATAGTCATACAAGCTATTTGAAATTACATAATTTAATTACATGTACATATCGTGCAAACCAAGTACATATAACACTAGAAAATTGTTTTATGAAAACTTAATTCATTTCTTTGAGCTAACTCAATAAAGGCAAATAGCCAAAAAACAAACAAACAAAAAATATGCTGAATTAGGTATAGATGACTTCATTGTAAAATATTAAGGGAGAGGGTCAAAGAGAAATAAGTTCTAGATGATTCTGCCCTCAGGTTGCTTTGCAATGATCTTTAACTTCTCACTTCATTAAAAAAACTAACTTATAAGTGATGAGAGACTAGTTAATATAAAATCATGTAGCACTCCAACTGGGGACTCACAATTATAGAATGGCCTTGACTGTACATCAAATGGCGTGTTTACATCTGTGTTTGTGTGTGTATTTAAATTTTAAGTAGACCGTTTGAAGTAGTTATGCATTGAGAGTTGTGATATTCTACATTAATTTGCTTTTTAATTAGTTGAAAAATGGCTGACCTTGATCATAACAGAGATAAAGACCTCCTGGTGTTAAAAGTGGTGATTTAATTATTTAAAGGGGAAAAAAAAACATTTTAGTATAAGTTGACACCTTTAGCTAAGTACCAAATCTTCAGAAACTCACTTGACCCATTTCCTCTTGAGGACAAGGTGATTAAATTAGAATAGCAGCTGTAAGTGAATAGAATTCCCGATGAGATTTGTAGCACTTTGATCTCTTTAGTACTCTGAGAACATTAGCAAAACATACTTTTCTAAATGTCTTCTTTTACTAGATCACCTTCTAATCAGTGTGTTAAAACAAAGGCACTGTTCAAAGAAATTAACCAAATCATGTCCTGGCTCAAGAGACCCTCATTTGCAATTGAAGCTTAAGTCAGGTTCTCAGCTACAGTGGTAGACTAGAGTGGTAGCCCTGGGAAAGCCACCCAAGAGAAGTGTGTGTGGTTTGTGTTTCAAATTGAATTTAAGCTTTAAACATTGTTCCAGATATATTTTCTTGGCTTTATTTTTAATTATTTCACTATAGAAAATACCCATAATTCCCTTACTTTGATTTTTCTCCATACTAAAATTGACAGGCTTGGTTAGTATCACTTTCTGTTTGCTTTAAGCAGCTGCTTGCTCTTTTTAAAAAGAAGTGGCCTCCTCAGTTCTCTATGTGCATCTAAACTGTTTAGTAAATCTAATTCTTTTGAACAAAAAGTTACAATCTCTTTCACAAGTTTCAATTCTACTACTTAATATTGAATTGAAGATATGATTATTGTATTTTCCCAAGTAACTAGTGTTTTCCAAGCAAGCATTATGGATCAGTTCATTTCAGATTCATTTTTTCTCTTTGCTGATAGATGATATACAGTGATTCCATAGTTGGTAAATAACTAATTTCCCACACACTGTCAGCTTCATTTAAAATGTTATTTAAAGAGGCATTTAAAATGTTATTGGGGAAGAATTGTGTTGGCCCATATGCCCTATGGTGCATCACTTTTACTTATTTTTCTGTAAGATAGTTTTCAGAAGTCAGCACATACAACCACAATTATCATAGAAATGTATGGCAAATCCCATTTGAAACTGAATTCCTTAGAAAATTGTTGGGTAGGGGAGTGAAACCTGAAATAGAGTGAATTTTCTAACCATAGTTGATCATTAATTCGCCCATGTGGTCAATTAGGTGGGATATGCCTAGAGAAATAGCCAGGAATTAAGTAAAATATTCAACCAGATCAGAAATCAATGCAGTGTTTTTTTTAATAATGAAAAATAATGACTGTGGTCATTATATTCAAAATTAGAATCATCCCATTTTATAGGTAAAAATACCCACAATATATTAAATTAATAAATGAGGTGTGTTTGTTGCAAGATTTGTAAGATTAGCTTAATTCCAATTTTCCTCTGCTTTTAACTTTCTTTAAAAGGCTAAAAAACAAACTTTCATCCAACAAACTCAAGTAAGTACTCCAATAAATAATGGAGAGGGAGTGTGGAACATTGGAAATATCAATGGGCTGGACATCAGTTCTGGTATAATCTGGCTGTATGAACTTTAGCTAATGCTTTTTTCTCAGTTTTTTTTTTTTTTTTTTTTTTCCACTGGGAAATAACATTTTAAAAGAGTTGAATTCCCAGTTCTCTTTAAGATCCAAAAATCTAGGATTCTGCTTGATTGTTAATGTTCTCTAGCATTTTTTTTCAGAGGAAAATAAAATTCCACCTTACAAAAATTCAAATATTACTGAGGAATAGCTGCCCAACTTTGTTTTTTTTTTAAACAGCTTCTAGAAAAAAAGTTCTCTATATTAAAAATTTTACAATATTAACCAACTATGTATTCAGACCAAAAAAAGTTTGTTTGCTTGTTTTTTCTTCTTCTTTTTAAATTAAGGTATCTTCTAATTATTCAAAGTATTAATGTTCAAAGTTCAACTGCTTTGTTATGTAAAATGGTATTAGTACTTAAATGTTAACTGCAGCTGCCATGTGACAGCAGGGGGCGCTCTAATACTGTTTTATGTTTGTTCACTATGTATGAGTTTAGGAAAGGCACTCATTTTTAATTTGGTTGCGAAAATTAATATTTAAATGTGATAAGCCTCCAAATAAGATAACACCACCAAGATAAACGTGCTTGTTGTTCTAAGTGCCATTATAACATTAAAACATACAACGAAAAGTATCAACCTTCTTCACAAAATTCATCTTTTGAAAAAGCATGATTCCATGATTATTCAAAACCTCCACAAACTACAGGAATACAAGATATATGTGAATGTGTGTGTGTGTGTGTGTGTGTGTGTGTGTGTGTGTGTGTGTATGTATGGGTGTGTGGGTGTATGTTTGTTTTCGGTTTAAAGATGAAAAAATTGAACTGCGAACATGTTTGTAATCTTTCAAAGTGGTCACAAAAGCAAATCTACTCTCTCTAGGTGCAATAATTTTTTTTCTGTTTTTGCCAGAATGCTTTTCAATATGGCATAGCATAATTCCATACAGAATTTTCCCAATATCATCAAAGTGGGAATATTGCTTTTCCAGGGTAGTATTATCTAAATGTGAGCACATAGAGATTTTTTCCATGAGCTCAAATCTTATATAGCCAGATATGCTACAGGTTAATCCACCATCAGAGATCAAGATGAACACTAAGATGGCAAGATAGTAAATATTTGTAGTTTTCAAACAAAAACTGTACATGAAAAATAAGATGTCCATCAAAACAGAAACATAGAAAATGATTTGTGAAATTCTCCGTATCCTTTCCCTTTTACTAATCCCTGAAGATAATATGTATTTTTTTTTTTGCAGTGTAGCAGGCCCTATTTAGCCAGCAACTTTGCCTATCTCTTGTGTAAACTATTTCTTCTCAAATGTTAATATGAATATCATTCCCATGGGTGACAGTATTAAAATGCAGGTTCTGATTATATAGGTGTGGAATGAGGCTCATAAAATTGAGTTTGTAAAAACCCTCAGGGAGCTGTTGCCGCTGCTGCAACATGGACTATGCTTTGAGACAGCAAGGGGTACACATGTACAGTTAGTCACGGACATATAAATGTATCCCCAAATCTCTACTGTACTCCTTCCTTTTTCTCTGTCAGCTGAAAATGGTCATAGAAGCCACGCATTTAATATAATGGCGTCTTCAGCAGCTTGGGTCTCTGCTCTGTTTGACTGAATGGAGTGTATTTCTCTAATGCTGATTGGTAATAACCAATTGGATTTACGTGACTGAGAAGTAAACTTTTAATGTATTATACCACTGAAATTTGGGGTTCAACTGTTACATCAGCTAACCTTATTTTGCTAATAAAAGTATGTTGAGATTATTTTCATGAAAGTTCTTTATACAAATAAGTTTATCCATTTTTGTTTTCGTAAGTAGGGATATGTGATAAATTTTAAAAGTAGAATTTCTATTCAAAATTTAACACAAAATTTAAATAATAAATATTACAAGATTGACATTTTAAAATATTACATTGTTATATACCTAAAAGGAAAACAAATCTATTTTCCAAAATATTCACCTCCATTACTGAATTGAATAATTGTGTGTGTGTGTGTGTGTGTGTGTGTGTTTTAAATTTGTAAATGGTGAAAACAAACAGGAAAATAACATAAATCTTACCATTGTAACCATTTTCAAGTGTACCTTTCAGTTGTTAAGTATATCTACATTGTTTTACAACATATCTCCAGAACTTTTCATTTTGTAAAACTGAAGCTCTGTCTCTGGACCTTAAAATAACTCCCCATTTTCCCCTCTGCCCAGCCCCTGGTAACCACCATCTGCTTTCCCTTTCTGTGAATTTGACTACTTTAGATATCTCACGTAGGTGGAACCATATAGTATTTTTTTCTTTGTGACTGGCTTATTTTATTTTGTTTAATGTGCTCGAGTTTCATACTTAATGTAGAATGTAAAAAGATTTCCTTCCTTTTTAAGACTGAATAATATTTCATTGTACAAGGTATGTATTACCATATTTGGCTTATCTTAATTTCTAAACTTTATCAGTGGATAACTACAGAACAATAATATTCTTTTCATTAACACACATTTTTGTTTATAATAATTATAGTATATTTTTATATTACCTAGAAATTTACCACTTAATCTGGTAATTTATCTATTATTGTTTTATGGATTTTTGTTGTTGTTTTTTGCCAAATTTCCTATTGGTATTTTGTATTGATTAATTTAAGCTCATTATATATTACTGATTCTAGCTCTTTAGGTATTGCATATTTATTTTCATCATCACAGTTCAATATAAATATGTAGTTAGATCTGGTGATATTTCCCTCATAGCTACTGGACAATAGTTTCTTTGGTTTTATATGCAGAAGAGGAAAATAATTTAGGTTCTATAATTTTATTCTTAAATGATCGCTGAAATTGAACATTACAATATAGAAGAAATTTTAAGAGGCTACATTGCTCATACTCCTTTCCCTAGAATAAAATTAAATAACTAGCAATTCAATAATACCTTATCAATTAAAATCTGAACCAATGTAATGTACCATGATTTATATTTAGAAATTACCAGTAATCCTTTTACTCAACAACCCACGCACATTTTCCTAAAAATCGTCTTTTTAAAAAAAAAAATTCTTTCTGGTTGAATGTAGAATCTCCTTTAAATCCGTGTTAGCATCAAAGAGTTGGTAGCTCTTGTTTTGTGAAGTTGAGTGCAGTCGTCTCTAAGAATAGCCTGAACTGCTTCATGACTTTCTGTGTGTGATCTTCAGAATCCCCAAGTTGAGCTGAAACCTATTTATCCTTGTTCTGTGCTTAAGGAGAAGAGATGATGGATGGCCAACAACTCCCATAATATTAGTCTTTATATCAGAAGGAAATCAAATGTTTATATGATGACATACCGTTTTACCAATGACCTGGAGAAAGTAAACAGTGCTTTATATTTTATAATACTATTACCAGGGTATATAAATTTTTCCTAAGGAAAAATAATTAACACTTAGTATTTGAAATAGTCTAGGAAGAAAACACACTACAGAAGTGACTATAGCAAGCATCATAGGGGCTTTGATCAACATAAAGAATGCCAGAAGTTATTTTTCTTTAGTGAAATGAGTGATTTTCAAGAAAATGTGATTGGAAAGAACGTATAATCCATAAGGCCTTGCACGGATTGTCTCCTCTACTTGGAATGTTCAGCAGGACTAATCCCGTCACTTCTTTCAAATCTTTGTTCAAAGGCTGTTTTATCAATATGGTCAACTCTGATCATCCTATTTTGAATTTTGCTACCAATGCTCCCTGACATTCTCGGCCCCTCCATACCCAGCTCTATTCTCTTCTCTTTTCCGTGTTTATTGCCTTCTAGCACACTTTCTAGTTCACTATGATTTCCCTGTAAGCTTTATAAGGGCATATATTTTTGCCCCCCTTTTTTTTGTTTAAAGATTTTATTGGGGGAAGGGTAACAGGACTTTATTGGGAAACATTGTGTACTTCCAGGATTTTTTTCCAAGTCAAGTTGTTGTCCTTTCAATCTTAATTGTGGAGGGCACAGCTAAGCTCCAGGTCCAGTTGCTATTGTTAGTTGCAGTGGGTGCAGCCCGCCATCCCTTGGGGACTGTCAACCTTGTAGCTGATGGAGCTCAGCGGCAGCTCAGCTCAAATTGCCATGTTCAATCTTAGTTGCAGGGGATGGAGCCCACCATCCCTTGCGGGAGTTGAGCAGTCGAACAGACTACCTTGTGGTTGAGAGCCCACTGGCCCATGTGGAAATCAAACCGGCAGCCTTCGGCGTTAGGAACACAGAGCTCCAACCACCTGAGCCACTGGGACGGCCCCCATTTTTGCCCTTTTTTTAATGCTGAGCACCAGTTTGTAGAACTTGCCACTCACTGGGTGGTTAATAAATATTTCTTGGATAAATGAATGAATAAGTACTACTCTTTGTTCTTCTCCCTTTACTTCATATTATATCTAAAGCTATATATATAAGGTATTAATAATTTGTAGAGGTTGTTTCCTTCCACTTGATATTTTTATCACTGTTATGATGGATCTTTCCGCTTACAAATATGCCTAAAATTGATGACAAAAACTGAACAGGCAATCTTCTATCCTAGAAAACAGTAATTCTCAAACCTTAGTATGATATGAAAGAGCAGAGAAGTCTGCTAAAATAGCACAATTTCAGTTCAACACCCCCCCCCCCCACATTCCAATTCAATAAGTCTGGGAAGGGGCCCAGAAATCAGCACAATAAACAATCGATCCAGATGATTTGGATACAGGTGGTAATCTGATAACAGTTTGAGAAATACTTTGGGCTGCCCGCAAATTAAATATAGTAAGTTCTACCTCTGAGTGATAAACATCCATATCGATTTTTAACTAGTAAAAATGTAATGCATTTGCAGTTTGTTTTACATAAGGTGAATTGAAATAGAAAAAAGACAAATTATTTTTTTGTTTGTTTCCTGATGAATTTATTGATCCCTCATATTGCTTTATGTTAAATGACAATATGATAATTAACAAAATAATTTTTAGTTCAGCTAGCAATTTTTCTGTCTTGGCTGATTTTCATGTATAAGTAAAATTTAAGTTGTACCTTTTAGGGATAAACCTTGTAGTTACCCCAAAATGTTGTTTTAACATGGTAATTAAAACACAGTCATTTATTTGCCAGAAAATTCCCACGATTAGTAAAATCTAAACATATTTCTGTCAAGACTCCTTTAGCTACATTACCAATTCAGACTCTCATCTCAATTTATGTAACTTTAAAAAGTTATGGTATTCTATTTTTTAGGGTAAATTCTCTTCTATTTGCATCAGTAATTATGACAGCAAGCTGCAGATGAATTTTTCTGTTGCAAAAGACAATTTGTTATTCTAGGCATACACAAAATCCATATATTTTCTCAAAATTAATTTGTCTCTACAAGAAAAAATTTGAACTAATAGAAAAAGATACAAAAACATAACTAATGTAATAGTAAATTAGGATGATAGAAGTAAGGTATGGGCCAGACCACTTTCTATTTTTATATCAAACTCCATATCGTTAGCTTTTTGACTATCTTTTAATAAAGCTTCTTACACAAGCACCGTTGAATTCCTGAAGTTTAAAAGTAAGAAGAAGCAAAATATTTATTTCTAAAAATCGTGTTAAAAATAAGTGTGAATTGACTTCCTTCTGGCCACATTTTCTACAAACATAAAGGAAGAACTAAAGTAATTCCCTCCTAAATTAAAAATAGAAAAGAAAGGCATTTTCAGCTCAGATATTATTGCAAATGTAATTGTTCAGATTATCTCAAAAATATCTTATTTAACTCTGTGTTTAGACTTGGCCTGTTATAAGTCAGCCTGAAGTTTCAGTCATTCTAGGTTGGGTTCCGCTATCCCTCTGTCAAAGGGCCACAATATTAGTATGGGATTCAATCTATAAGCCCTCATTCAACACATATGATACAGAAAATATTTGCTTAATGCTGGCAAGGAGGAATGAGAGTGCAGATAAAAGGCCCTACAATAAATGTGTTTATCAAACTAAGTGTAGAACTTAAATTAAAAAACGATTTTTTCAGACTGCTGATTCCACACAGACAGTTATATTATTTTGCTATAATTTAAGCTCGGGTATAATATAATATAATATAATATAATATAATATAATATAATATAATATAATATAATTAATATAATATAATATAATACTGGGTCTTATATTAATTTTTGCTCCAAAAGACACATTAGAGCTGATTGTCTGGCTAAGTCTTATTTTCGGGGAAACTCAGTAGCCATATTTGCTTTTACTTGAACAGTGTACAGAAAATTTAGAAAGCTTGAAAGAAAATATTTCTGAAGATAGTAAGATAGATTGTACATCAAGGTTAAATAAAATTCTTCTCAATAGTTTGTAGAATTTTACTGGCCTTTAGATATTATGTCCATAGTTCCTTTTAATCTATTCTAACATCTAGCAAAATGTTCTAATGATAGCTGTGTAAATTATATCTGAGTAAATATGATAGAAGAGAATCATAGAGTGTAGCATCTGCATGTGTCCTCAAACAGAACTTGATATTACATTTGATAGAGATGTAAATTAAACTTTAATACCTACAATGTTCTTTGGATGATCTTACTTTTGTTTGTTTATTCTAACATGAATGTGTACCACAGACAATATCAGCTATACCCTTAAGAAGCTCAAAGATTATTTTTAAAGTGGCCATTTTCTTATTTTTGTGGCCTGACTCCAAAAAAGCTCAAATAAGCACATTCCCTTAGATGTTGTAATGGTTAGGATGCACATTACTTGACAACTCGATCGTAGCTGTAGTAACATAGGTAGGCTCTATTTCAGCACATATCTGGGAATGTATAGCTCCATCAAACTAAGAAATGGCAGTAATATAAGAACATGTGTTGTAAATGGGGCAGTTTAGGAAAGCATTTAACAATAATGTTGCTGGAGATTGCAGTAAAGGGTACAAAGATTTCACACATTAGGCCTGCAGTGCTCTTTCTGGTAAACATTTACAAGAAGGTGATTAAGGATTTCCTCTTTATGTCTACCATTTTACCATTTGAGGCTTTGTACACAACCTTTTAGCAGCATGCAATTATGGTTCAGAAAACAACTACCTTTTATTTATTGTAATGTGTTTTTAAATGAAGACCAGAGGAGATGCATTTATGATAAATGCAATAGTTGACATTATTTAATAACTGGAAAGTCAGATTACAGCCATTTATCTGAGGTATGCATAACAAATCAAAATCTGCATGCTCAATGCAACAGATCTTATACCAGATATCTTAGAAACTATGTATGTAGTTTTATTTAATGTTCATAGAAACAATATCCGTTTCTGACTTAAATGTATGGTTTACAATCATTTTAAAGTAATAGAAAATCTAAATATATAACAAAATAATCATATATTTAAAAGGGTATTTCTTGTAGTTTCTACATCATTCTTTATATGAACTACAGGATATAAATTATAGTAAGTAGCTGAATATATAGGTTTCCAAAGTTTAATTTGGTCTTATGCATGTGTGATGAATACTTTTTTTTTCCTGAAACAGCAAAATTCATAGTTGAATTTCTAAGATATGTGTCTATATAAAGACACTCAAGGTTAGAAGGCAATCCCCGTACTCAAGGTGCAAGTATAAGTGAGATCTCTTAAAATTAATGCCCAGGGCCTGCCCAGTGGCTCAGGTGTTTAGAGCTCCGTGCTCCTAACTCCGAAGGCTGCCAGCTTGATTCCCACATGGGCCAGTGGGTGCTCAACCACAAGGTTGCCAGTTCAACTCCTCGAGTCCCACAAGGGATGGAGGGCTGTGCCCCCTGCAACTAAGATTGAACACAGCACCTTGAGCTGAGCTGCAGCTGAACTCCCGGATTGCTCAGTTGGTTGGAGCGCGTCCTCTCAACCACAAGGTTGCCAGTTCGACTCCTGCAAGGGACGGTGGGCTGTGCCCCCTGCAACTAACAATAGCAACCGGACCTGGAGCTGAGCTGCGCTCTCCACAACTAAGACTGAAAGGTCAACAACTTGAAGCTGAACGGCACCCTCCACAACTAAGATTGAAAGGACAAATTGACTTGGAAAAAAGGCCTAGAAGTACACACTGTTCCCCAATAAAGTCCTGTTCCCCTTCCCCAATAAAAGAAAAAAAAAAAGAAAAATAATGCCCAGTTGGAATCAGAGGTGGAGGAAGGGTGACAATCCATAAGATCGCCATAGATGAGAAGGTAGTTCAAATCAATCAGGTAGACATTGACATCCTCCTGTGGTAAACTCTTGAGATTCAGGGCATGAGTATTAACACACACCATTCTTCAGAGTAAAAGAGATGATATAACTGCCCCAGGTTCCAAATTCAAGGTAGATCTTCTACTAGATCAGACGGAGACTCATATTTTGAAGCACAGACCTATGTTTTCTAGTAAGAAGATAACAAATATTGCAGGGTGCCACATCATTGATGGTGATAAAAATGAAAACCCCATAGCTTAGGGTGCATTTTTCTGAGGATATTTGATAAACATATATTCTATGAGTTTGCCTTTGAAGCAGAACAATATTTTGGTTTACCTATCTTTATATGTATCTTCAGGTTGGCAGTTGGTTCTGTCACCAGAAAGAGTTCTTTCTGAAGCACAAGAAGTAATGAAGTGGCCATGAACTATCATTTGACATACAAGAGTTTTATGAGACTTAAACTGTTTCGTTTTGTTTGTAATTTTTTCTCTAGTTTTTGAATTCTGCACTGTTGTATTTTAACATCTTTAATATGTTCTTCTCTTTCTCTCCAAACTCTTTTCTGGAATCTGTTTCTGTAGAACAGCTATGGTTTTCTGAAGGTGGTAGTGGCTAAGCCTCCTACTTGGGTTACAGTGTTGAACAGATGACATACTTGAGCTTTTCTGTGCTTGGGTTAACTTTATGTGGACTCTTTTTCCTCTGGAAGTTTAGTAATACTATCCATAAAACTTTTAATATTTACATTGAATGCCACCTTTCAATTGTTTTTATAGTCTTTTTTTGTTCCCAAATTGACTTCTGCAAACATGTCTAAGTTCTCTTTAGGTATTTCTTTTCTTTCCCCTTCCTTCTGCCACCTCCCTCCCCACTCTGGTTCAAGCCATTGTTTTCTAGTCTAGTTTTGTAGTACACAGCTCCCTGGCTCATGCTGTGAGCATTGCGCTCCCCCCAAGCTGAGGCAGTCGGTCGCCAGTTGTTTGGTCTGCTGGTCACAGCAGTTCATGCCGACCTCCAGCTGCCAGCTCCAGGGAGAGCTGTTATTCACAATCTTAGCTGTAGAAGGTGCAGCTCACTGGCCCATGTGGGAATCGAACCAGCGACCTCGGCATTAGGAGCACAGCGCTCCAACCACCTGAGCCACTGGGACAGCCCATAGATATTTCTATTCCAAGATAATTACTCAGTCTTCTGGTGGCCTTGTTTTCCTTCTGCCGAGTAGTGTGCCTGATTTCATTTACATTGGTCTTTAATAGTGTCTTTTGAGCTATTTTTGTTATTGGCTAATGAGTGTCACAGAATAAGCTCTTTCTTAGTTACCACAACTGGCCAGTGGGCCACATTCTTACAATGGAGTCTGTTTCTAACTGAACTGCGGGGCTTTACCAGGGTCACAGAAGTGCTGCATTTCTCATTCCCATGGTGGATTCCAACTCTGGCTCCATAGGTGGTGCAGTTGTCCTGGTGGCCCCCCATATAAAATCATATCAAGCTGTAAACAAGCGGTTGAATAGCCAAACTAAAAATTGGGACATACAAATACTAGAGACATTAGAAATTCTAGGACCACAGTAGCCAGCGTGGCAAAGGCTGGCCTGAAACCTGAGACCTGACTTTCTTTCTTAAACTCAACTATGAATACCTAAAGAGATATAACAAAAACGTAATAGATACATTAATATGGAATACTAAAGGATGGTTCAATAATTCAAAAGAAGGCTGAAAGGGCAAATAAATTAATTAAAAAATAATAATGGAATAAGCAGAAAACAAAGAATAACATGAGAGACGTAACATCAAACAGATTGATAATCACTTTAAAGCAAATTATCTAAACACACTAGTTAAAAAATAGACACTCTCAGATTGGATAATAATGTAATACAAAACTATGTAGTCTACAAGAAACTCACTTTATATGTAATGTGATAAGTAGATTACAAGAAAAAGAATGGGAGTGATATGCCAATCAATCGCTAATCAAAAAGCTGAGTGGCTCCGTTAATATCAGATAACAATATACTTCAGAACAAGTAAAATTTTCATGTGTAAAAAGGCACATCACAGCGTGATAAAAGGGTCAGTTTGCCAGGAAGACATAAACATACTAAATTAGTATGCACATCTACACTGAGTGATAAAATACATTTAAAAAAATTTTTAAAAGGTTAAAAAAAATTGACAGATATGAAAGCAGCAAAAGAATAATCCACCATTTTAGTTGGATACTTTAATACTCCTCTGTCGGTAACTAATTGACAGAAAACCAGCAAGGATCTAGAAGAACTAAAAATACTAGCTACTAACTGGTTCTAATTGACATTTATAGAATACCACACACATTAACAATAGAAGATTCTCTTCAAATATGCCTGAAATATATACAAAGGTAGATCATACCCTGGTTGTAAAATAAATGTTGAAAAACGTAAAATAATTGAAATCACACGAACTATGTTCTCTGACCACAATGAAAATAAACTAGAAATGTATAACAGATAGTCAAACACTCGAAAATTAAACCAAACTTCTATAGAATACATTGGTTGAAGATGAAGCCTCAAAAGAAATTAGAAAATATTCTGTGCTGCTCAAAAATGAAATATGGCAAATCAGATTTTGTGAGTTGCATCTAAGCAGCAGTTAGTAACTAATGCATTGCACTAAAATGCTTATATTACAAAAGGGAAAAAAAACAATCTGAGCTTGCAGAAGAAATTAGAAGGGCAATGTAAACCCAAAGAATGTTGAAAGTAGTAAATAAAGATAGGAGTGAAAATGAATAAAATTAAAAACAAAAAATAATCAAGAAAATTAATTAACAAAAAGATGATTCTTCAAAAAGATCAATAAAATTGATAAACCTCTAGCAAGACTGACAAAGGTAAAAGGACAAAACACAAAAATTACCAATATTAGAAATGAAATAAAACTATCTCTAAGGATCTTCCAGCCATTAAAAGGATAAAAAGCAATACTGTAAGAAACTCTATGCACAAAAATGCAACAATTTACATGAAATAAGATAGAAGAAAAAATAAAATAAAATCACTTCCCAAATAGTATTAGCTAATCTTTTAATATTGATGAGATTACCACCAAACATAAATCAGATGATGAAGACTAAAACGTCTTTAGGAGTTATAGCCAAGTATTTTAATTGATTTATAATAAACCAGCTCTTAATGATGGAGGAATATTTTTTCCTGTGAGTCCCCAAATGATGTAGATGATGTTGGATCTGCCAGCAGTTTCTGATTGTAGGCCTGGATCCTGTATCGTGAGACTGAAAAATGGAAACACGGACCCAGGAGAGGTAAGAGTTTTAAAAAGAGGATAGTTTATTGAAAGCAAAGAGTCAGAGCTCCTGACCTGGAGGGTTTCCCAAATGGGGGTGGCCCCATGACTGAGGCAAAAGCTCTTACTTTTAAACATTCCCTTGCCTGTTTGGGAAAGAGGAGCTGTTTGAAGAAGGGAACTGTTTGAAGAAGGAAACTGGTGCCTTCCTTCTTTGTCTACCAGGTTTGTTCTGCTTGCCCATCCTAAAGGAATTAGCAAAGTAACCCACTCTTTATCTATTGTATCAGCTCTGTTTGTCATGCCAAAAGGAATTTTACGATTAACCTCAAGGCCTTGTTACATTATGTCCTGGAGTGAAGGAGTGATTTCAAAACTTGTAGTTTTAGGATATGGCTGTCTTTGTTTATTCCACCAGGGACCTCCCTGTCTACCTAGGGACATGCTAACTATCCTGTCTCATTAACAATTTGTAGTTCTTTGTGGTCACTTTGTATTTCCTAAATATTTCATGTGACTAAAATGAAAGCTTATGAAAAATTTTTAATTCATTCCAAGGGGAAAAAAAAATCACTTAATAGCTCATGAACTCTGTTTCTACTTAGATGGTATTCACTCCAGATGAATTCACATGGCACTGGCTTACTCTATTTCTCTGTAAAATCCAGTTTATTCTATACTCTTTAAATTGAGGCTTAAGTATCCATGGGGATTTAAGATAACCTTTCAAGGTACCCCAAAAGCTGTAAACAAATATGGGGCATTTTGTTAAAACAGAGAAACAACAAAGAAAAGTCAGTTGCACGTGTTCCCTTTGTATCAATTTATAGGGATGTTGAAGTATTACAGGAAATATAATGGAATAAAATCATGCTATTCAGGGAAAGCATTTTTCAGTATTTAAAGAATACAAAAGGGCATACTTGTCAAAGAAGAGATGGTATCTAAATTGTCTTCTGGCAAGTCACCATTTCTTGATAATAAACAGTATTTGTTTTGCCTAGTGGGGTAGTTACTTTGGATACAGAGCTGACTGCTCTGGGTATAAGAAAGGGATACTCATTTTGAGCGCTGTAACCAGTCCCTCCTTCTCCACTTGTGCCCCAAGCAGAACTTGGCTTCTGCTCTAAATGTGTGTTGAATGTGATCATTAATTACTGGTTTAAGGAATGTATGATTATTCGTGTGCTCAGTGTAACAAATTTTTACTTTACCAGCTCTTTCATCTGTGTTGATCAGTCTGAAGCTTCAATAAATGCACACAAAAATGCAAAATATATATTTTTAGATGAAGTATGTGTATTCAAAGAGATTTCTCTTGTTTTAGTCTCTGTCTTCAGGGACTCAGGATATTAATTTATTATCCTTCGCCCTTAGAGGAACTCAATAAATGAGTTGGCAAAACTAAGTTCCCTTTTTGCTGGATGACTTTATAGTTGTTTACTCACTTTCCTAATTTACAGAATCAAAGCATGTTAAACTTGTGGGACAAACCTTGAAATTAGAAATAATAAGTGGCAAACAAGAAATAATAATATGTTCGAGAAATTTCGTGCCACTATACCACTGCAATACATTTACAGAATCCATTGCCCATGTGTTGCTGTGAAGTCCACATAGACATATATCTTAATAAATTTAATTCATGAATATCCAAATATATGAAGGTAATTAAGGATCTGTTAGTAATTCCTAAATTTGAAGTATATAAACATTCTCTTCCAAGAGCATATTTCTTAGTCGGAGAGGAATTCTGTGAAATATCAAAATGAAACCTTGAGGGTTTAGAAAAGTTTACCTTGAATATAGATATATTTCTTTTGCCAATGGTTTACAATTTGAATTTTGGTGAGATACTTGTCAAATGCAGTGGTTTGTCTAGTGCCAGCAAATTGGGTCTTGCTGGTAAACCGGAATTGCCATTAGCACCTTTTGTCTAAGGGTAAACACAATTTACAATTTGCATTAGAATATTCTTATAGACACAGTATAGGGACTCTTTCTGTTATAACTTTGATAGCAAATTAACTGGGGGAATGACTTGATTTGGAGTCCTCACCAAGGATTGTTCTAATAGGGTCAAGGAATAGAGCTAAGGTGTTTGGTTCAATAATTAAAGTTTAAAATGTCCTCAGTTTATTGTCCTGAAATGTATTTTATTGTCCTCACCTTTCTAAATGGCCAGTTTATGCTCATATGGCACAGCTCAAGGGAGACTGTTATTTCTCTGAAATTGTAAGCAAAATGCCATGTGAATGCCCATTTTTATGGAATCCAGAAATTGTCTCAAAAGGATTCATACTTTTATTTTTTTTTTTTAATATTAGAGTTCTTAAGAACCCTTTGAAAACAAAAACAAAACAAAAAAAAACCAATTATTTCAAGATTTGGTTCTTATTTGAGAAAGCCCTGAGAATGACTAAAGCTTAGAGACACAAACCAAACCAGTAGAGAGTTTTTCTGTACGAGCAATGTACCAACACAATGATTAAACATTTCAGTGACAGCCCGTCCTGTTAAAGTTACATACCCATAATGCTAAAAATCCAGTGATTTTCAGTTCATGCCTTTCAAATGTTTGTTAAATCTTTCACTTGGTTAAATAACCTTTGTTTTTATTAGTGTAACAGAGATTCTGATTATTTTGTCAGACTGATAACAGTCTTCATATTTATTCTTTCGCTCATTTATTTTTTTAAGAATGAATGATTGAACAAGGCATGGTACATACTAGGCCCTGCGTATATGTCACTCAATAGGTCAAAACAGACAGATTCCCTTCCCTTGCTCAGCCTGTTGCTGAAGAAATGATGATTAAATAAGCAATGGCAATCACCTATATAAATGCCACAAGGGAAGCATTGCATCGTGTTATTGGAGCATTTTACTGCATTAACTAACTGATACCTAGGAATGAGGAGTACTATACAAGGGAAAGGATATTTCAGTTGATAGCTGAAGGGTTTTGGATCAAGGGGCAGGCCAAAAGAGCAAAGAAAATAATACTCCAGGTGGCGGGAACAGAAATGTCAATCTATTAGTTGACAGATCCATGTTTATCCCATTATTTGTACTCAGTAAAATAAAAGTTATAATTATTTTTCTAATAATAATTAGGAGAAAAATATAATGGTTTTGTAATATTTTTTAAAGCAATTCCAGATAGAATTTAGGAGCATGGGTTTAGAAGATACGTGCTTAATAACTAGAAGAAAACTATCTATCTATCTATCGATCTGTCTGTTTGTCTATCTATCTACCTATCTGTAGAGAGAGAGAAAAAAAAAGGTATCTTGCAGTATTTACTAATTTGTAAACCAATGAACTTGATTCCAACTTAAGGGAAGACAAATGTAAGGCTGGTAAACATCAGTTATGGAAGATATAGTAGAAAACATCAAAGTAAAACAAATAGGTCTCTTAGGCATCAGGGCAAATCAAGGAGGTTCTCTTTCCCAATAAATTTTGAGGTTGGAACTTTGAAAAAAATGAAGGTCTGGAGAAGGAAATAAAAATAAAAGGAAACTGTTTTATAAAAGACCATTCAAATGACTTTGGATCGCTGTTTTTGTCTGTTTGTTTAGTAAAGTTTTTTGTTTTCCTTTGCTTATTAATTTTAAAGACCTAGTTAGAATTTATGTAAAGACATACCAAAGTAACACCTGAAATATGAAGATTTTATGCATTTAGTGTATAAGCTAAAGCAAGTTAGGAGCATTTTGATGTAAGATGAAGGAAAAGGGCATATTAAATTTCATTTAAAGTCTTCACATATTTTATTTACATGCCTTCTATGATTCTTTTTTTTTTCTTCTGATTAAGAAATGACAGAGACTACATATTAAAGATTTCTCTTTCTCTGAAAACTTTAAACCAACTGCATTGTTTTGATTTTCACTTCATCTCTGCAGTTTTGGTTAAAGAAAACTAAAAACGGCTTTGCCTCTACTTTGCAGTATAATGGTTTCTTAGAAGGGACCAGTGAAATAAAAAAGACTTGGATGAATCCTTTTATTATAGGAAACAATACCATTTAAAACTTCTTAAGATTTTTATTGCCATTTTTAACTCCTTGTTGAGCCACTTTTCAAAGCAGAGGGATCTCATAGTAATTCACTTTTAAATAATTTTTCCTCTCAACCTAAGTCTTTTTTATGATGCTTGTTATTCTTAGTGTCAAAATGGCTGGACTGCCAGTGTTTTCTTCAACAATTTAAAGAGTAGAGTGTTGTGCATATTGGCCTTTGCCCATATATTTACCTGGTATGCAAATGTATGATCTGAAGAATTTTCATTCTAGAAGGATAAAGCACAGAAAACCAGAAAGTGGCCATGGGGTAGTGGTGCATATTGACAACAATGAATCAAAGGATATAAGGGCTGAATGGGCCCTTTGACTCTCATCTGGGCCAGATTCTAACAAGGAACAGTTGAATGCTCCAAACAGCAGAAGCAGATAGCTGTTTTTTACACATATAATATGGAATCATCAGACAAAGTGCACATTCCCACAATTCTTGGGATTCTCGAATTTTACGTCTTCAGCAGGAATCCTGTCACGGAAGAGTGTAATTTTGTTTGTAATCCAGCCTTCAGACAGCATCTCTGCATCACACCAAATACATTGGGACAGCAGAACTTTTTAAGTCCTTAGTGCCTGGCATGTAATAAGCACACATAATACATTTCTGAATGGTGATAGGATGTACATATTTATTTAAATAATAGCCGATGGCACAAATGTATGGAAACTGTGAAGGCATAATCTCTGTTACTTTATGTCACTCATGGGTTACATTATATAATTATCTAGGTGACAAATTCTTCTATGAATCAAGAGAAAGAACCATACCGCCTCATAGTGATATAGGAGATTTATCTGTGAGTGAATGACGGGATCGTGTCTCGTGAAACTGAAGAATGGAAGCACAGACCAAGGAGAGGAAAGGAGTTGCAAAAGAGGATAGTTCATTAAAAGTAAGAATTCACAGCTCTCACAACGAGAAGGGGTCTC
The DNA here is from genome assembly GCF_057876585.1 of Rhinolophus sinicus. NCBI lineage: Eukaryota > Metazoa > Chordata > Mammalia > Chiroptera > Rhinolophidae > Rhinolophus > Rhinolophus sinicus. Next base: position 35,766,611 of record NC_142515.1, read on the forward strand.
AATTTAGGTTGCCTAATGTGGGGGAAAGGCTCTTATTTTTATACCTCCCCTTGCCTACTTGGAGAAGGGAACCTTCTAATGTAATTTGTCCATCAATTTTGCTCCATTTGTCTGGCCAAAAGGGACTTATGATGTAACTTGTTAACCTCAAGGCACATTTCTTATATCTTTCCATGACTGTTTGGACACGGGGTCTATTCCAGAACCTGGAGTTTCAGGATATGACTGCTTTTTGTTTATTCCACCGGGGACCTCCCTGTCTACCTAATACCATACTAATTAACCTGTCTCAATAGTATTAATTTCTTCATGAATTACTTTAGAGTTTTGTTTTGTTTTCATTTTAATGACTGTTTAAAGAATGAGAAATTAACCTGAGAAAACCAAGTGTGCTGAGAAACATGGGCCTGGACGGCCTACCTTCCGCCACTTAACAGTTACAAATGGCATTTTTTTGTGTGTGCCTTTCTCTCTCTTGTCGTTGGCTTCTGTCTTTCCCTTTATAAGGGAAGAATCAGAATGATGATTCACTGAAAATGCGGAACATGGAAAAGGTCACAGTTATACAGTTTAGTGTTATCTTTCAGGGAACATATGAAGACATAAAATTCTAACACCTAATTCCTGTGAAAAGCTTGTAAAAAGAAGAGACAATAGTTCATCATAAATCCAGATCTCTGCCACTCACTGGAGCAAAAGAGAACCTAGTACAATTTAACCTGCTTTAATTACAAGGTTAAGAATGTAATCTTGTGACAGACATTTCTATAATCAGGACTAAGCTTCAGCATCCTTCCGATAAAGAACTTGGTGAAAATTATAGAGGGGTTTTCTCAAGCAAACTTTATTCCACTGTATTTATCTTTCTAAGGATTTGGTTGGGGTTTTGAAAGACTCTGAGATGTAATACATTTAATTTTGGATAATTTAAAATTTCTAATTATGTGAGAGGATATTATAGCCATAACTACCAATTTATAATATAACTACCAATATGAAAATATTTTTTGGCTAATCAAGCTTGATTTTTAGGTCTTTGCAATTGTAATATTTTGAGAAAGAATGTATCAATTTATGCAGATGTAAGTTTGAATTATCTTTGTGGTTAAATCAGGATTGCCTGAAATATTTTGCTCTTTGGATTTGTCTGTTTTTATATTTTTGCTTCATGCCTGAATAGATTTCCAGACAAAATGCCAGAAAAGTCATTTCTGTTTCATAATTTTGAAATCCCTTGATGTTCTTTTCTGTCAATTCTTAGACTGCTTTGTCTCATTATAAAGAGAATATCATTATAACTTCACCTATTTTGCCATTTAATAACTACCAAATCTGTGTTTTCAATTTATATTTATTTACTCCCAGACTTACATTACATAAAACAAAACAAACAAACAAACAAAATCTTCTGGGACATTGACCTCATTTTCTTCTACCCACGTAATTCAGTCTTCACATATTTATATCAGGGAAGGGCACGGACTCCCACTTAGCTGTACCAGGAGGAAAACCTGGAGCCATTTTGATTCATTCCTCTTCCTAACCGCCCGTACCCACATTGATTACTGAGTTCTGTGGCATATACCTCTTATTAAACATTTGTTAATCAGTATAATACATTCCATCACCAACACCTCCACCATCAATATCTGCTCCTCCTCCTGTCTTTTTTTGCTTTCAAGAAGATGGGAAATTGTGTCATCATTTCTCATACAGCTGCTGTCAAATATTTCTCCACTAAAAATCAACTCCAACTTTAAATTAAGGCAACATCCAAACTTCTTCCTTAGCCTGCTAACTCAGCACAAACTTATATACTTTTATAAATCAATGGACTTATTTTTAGGGCAGTTTTAAGTTTATAGAAAAAATTGACCAGAAAGTATGTAGTTCCCATCTACCTCTTCTGTCTCTTCACAGTTTCCCCTGTTGTTAACCTATTGCATTAGTGTGGTACATTTGTTATTATTAGTAAGCCAGTATTCATACGTCATTATTAACTAAAGTCAATAGTTTATGTTAGGGTTCGCTTTTTGTGCTTACAGTTCTATCTGCCATTGTGTGATCCATGACAGTTTCACTGCCGTAAAAATCCCCTGTGCTTTATTTGTCCATTCTTCCTTCCCGCCCCCAAAGCCCCCAGCAACCACTGACCTTTTTACTGTTTACACAAATTTGCCTTTTATAGAATTTCATATAATTGGAATAATACAGTACATAGCCTTTTCAATCTGGCTTATTTTACTTAGCAATGTATATTTAAGATTCCTCCATGTGTTTTTGTGTTTTTATTTTTATTTTTATTGGGGAATATTGGGGAACAGTGTGTTTCTCCAGTGCCCAACAGCTCCAAGCCATTGTTCTTCAATCTAGTTGTGGAGGGCGCAACTCAGCTCCAAGTCCAGTAGCCATTTTCAGTCATTAGTTGCAGGGGGCACAGCCCACCATCCCATGCGGAATTGAACTGGCAACCTTGTTGTTGAGAGCTCGTGCTCTAACCAACTAAACCATTTGGCCACTTCTCTGGAAGCTCAGTGACAGCTTGTTGTCTTCAATCTAGTTGTGGAGGGCACAGCTCACTGGCCCATGTGGGAATTGAACCAGAAACCCTGTTGTTCAGAGCTCACACTCTAACCAACTGAACCGTCTGGCCGCCCCTCCTCTATGTTTTTTCAAGGCTAATAGCTTATTGTTTTTATTAGCTCAATCATCTTGCAGTGTATGGATGTGCATTAGCTTGTTTATTCATTCATGTATTGAAGGACATCTTGGTTGCTTCCAGATTTTGGAAATTATGAATAATGCTGTGTGCAAATTTTTGTGTGGACATAAGGTTTCAACTCATTTGAGTAATACCAAGGAATACGGTTGCTGGATCTTATAGTAAGAGTATCTTTAGCTCTGCAAAACACTGAAAAGTTATCTTAAAAAGTGTACCATTTTGTATTTCCACAAGCAACGGATGAGAGTTCCTGTTGCTCCATATCCTCCTCAGCATTTGATGTTGTTAGTGTTTTGGAAATTAGCCATTCAAATAGGTATGCAGTGGTATCTTATTTCTGTTTTAATTTTCAATTTCTTTATAACACGTGATGTTAAGAATCCTTTTCTATGGTTATTGTCCATCTTTATATCTCCTTTGCTGAGGTGTCTATTCAGATATTTTGCCCTTTTTAATCATATTATTTTTTTGTTCTTCAGTTTCATCATATTATTTTTTTTTGTTCTTGAGTATATTTTGGGCACAAGTCCTTCATAAGATACCTGTTTTACAAAGATTTTCCCTCAGTCTTTGGCTTATTTTATCATCTTTTTGACAATGTTTTCACAGAGCAGAACTTTTTAAATTTTAATTTTCATTTGTTTATTTATTTTATTTTTGTAAGGAGAGCACAGCTCATAGTGGTCCATGCAGGGATCGAATCAGCAACTCTAACCAACTGAGCTAACCGGCCACCCCAGAACTTTTTAAATTTTAATGAAGTCTGCCTTGTTCATTCTTTCTTTCATGGATCATACCTTTGGTGTTATATCCAAAAAATCATTGCCAAAGCCAAAGTGACCTAGATGTCTTCCTATGTTCTTCTAAAAGTTTTATATTACGTTTAGGCCTATGATCCATTTTGTTTTATTTTTTTGTGAAAGGTATAAGATCTGTGTCTAGATCCATTTTTTGCATGTGAATGTCCAGTTGTTTCAACACCGTTTGTTGAAGGGCTATCCTTTTCTGTTGAATTGCCTTTACTCCTTTGATAAAGATTAAATTTATGTGAGTCCATTTCATGCTCTCTGTTCTATCAATCTGTTGTTCCCTTGTATCACACTGTGTTGATTATTGAAAATTTATAGTAAGTTGTGAAGTTGGAATTTTTCTTCCAACTTTGTTCTTCACCTTCAAAATTGTGTTGGCTATTCTAGGTATTTTGCATTTCTATATAAAATTTAGAATCAGTTTCTTGATAGTCACAAAATAACATACTTGGATTATGATATAAATTGTGTTGCATTGATAGATCAAGTTGGGAAGAACTGAAATCTTTATAAGGACTTGATCTGATGTCTTGAATTCATTTCCTTAATAGATTTATGCCCTCTGTTTGCTTTAAGGAATAGAGTCATGTATGAAGGAATCAAACATCTAGTCAGGAAGGATATTTTTTTAATGATTTAATGGAATTTAATGTCTAGAAGAATTTTAGATCTGTAAAAAAAATTGCAAGATAGACAGGGGGTTTTGCATAATGAAATAAGGTTTTTAATATAATGAAAAAAGTAATATGACATTTACTAAATACTTGTGACTATATGAGATCAATTGCTTCTGTACTTGATTCAACAGTTTTAAAGTACTTGTTGACCTTTCAAATTATATTTTTGATATCAATTATACTTAACAAGAAACTGCATGTCTTCCCCTTATATATTTCTTTAATTAGCTTCTTTACTCATTTTAAATGCTTTTATAAAATTAAAGATACACATCCAACTAGATTGTATACAAAAGATTGTATATAAAATACTGGTTTGTGGTGAAGCACAAGATAATAGAAAGTAAAAGATCAAATCAGAGCATTCTCCTCTAATTAGCAATTTTTAGTCAATTTTTTAAAAATCAGTCTATAAAATTTGCAGCCTCCTAGGTATGAAAATAAATTCTTCCTCCAAGGAATCCATATCTAGCTTTCTTCTCAAAATCTTGCTGCCACTGGAGGTGAATTGAATTAAAATTATCTTTACTAAGATTTTTTTCAAAATACTATACTATATTACATTAAAATTAGTGGCAAGCAGGAAAAAATGATATTTTGTACCTTGTAATAAATAATTTTTTATTGTAGTGACAGTGGTTTACAGGTGTACAACATTATAATTCGTTATCTATATACACTATAGACTATAGCATGTGCACCACCAAAAGTTTAGTTTTTGCTCTCCCCCTCCCACCCCGTTTTTACTCTGGGAACCACTAATCTGTTGTCCATATATATGAATTTCTTTTGTCCGTTCATTTTTCTTAGTTTTGTTATTTTGCTTTATAGTCTACACATAAATGAAACCATACAATTTTACATGGAAAATCTGACTTATTTCAGTCAGCATATACCCTCAAGGTCCATTCATGTTATTGCAAATGGAAGTATTTCATTGTTTTAATGGCTGAGTAGTATTCCATTGAGAGACTGTGGAGAAAAGGGAACCCTGGTACAGTATTGGTGGGATTGTATTTTGGTGCTGCCACTATGAAAAACAGTATAAAGATTCCTCAAAAAATTAAGAACTACCGCATGATTCAGCTATTTTACTTCTGAGTATTTATAGGAAGAATATGAAAACACTAATTTCAAAACATATGTACCCCTATGTTCTTTGCAGCATACAACATAATTTTTATTTTCAATTCTTTTATTTGTTTTTTAATTTCATAATTATCTTTGGTTATTCTTTATCCTGAGGTTTTGATGCATTTCATTATCGGTCCTTCTTTATAATATAAAATTTCTGTGTATAAAAATACTTCTATGTTTGCTGTATTTTGTGGGTGAATTTTTTCATGTACTTAATGACATATGAAAGTACTTTAATTCTTTGTAAATATGACTTGCCTTTAAGACAAATATTGTCCATGTGTGTCCTACTCTGGAATCTCATCTTGCAATACTAATGACTGCTGTGACAAAATGCTATTTTTGAATAATTAACTGATTTATTTCCTTGCATTGTGTGTTACTTTAGATCCTTGGTTCTTAATTCCAAACACTTTTTTACCAACACAAAACCAGGTGGCAGACCTACAATCTAAGTACTTCACCTCAAGAAAGGGAAGTGTAAAGACAGCCATCACCTTCCACCCTCCCATCCCTGCCATTGCACCTCTCTTCCAAAAGTGATGTTTTCAAGGTCTTTAAGTTTCTAAAGATAGGCCTTCCTGAGGAATGTAAGAACAAAGACAGTCAAGTTGGAGGTGGGAGAATGTTGACAGGTGATCCATTCTCATTCCTGAGTCTAGAAAAGGGGAAAGGATATCCTGAGATACTGGTAGGTTGGGGAAGGACCTTGCAAATGTAAAACAGTGAATGATGGGTCCATTTTTCTCAGGCTAATTTCCAAAGGAAAATAAAAGTCATTCAAAAAGAGATTCAGATAAATAAATTTAAGAGAAAAGGACAGTTGATTAGATTATGAGACTCTTTATTAGTGCTGCTGGCATTGGGAAGAGCTCAAAGGAGTGGAGGACTGAGCCCTAGAAAGATACCCTCTGCAGCTTGATGTGCAATAGACTTATTTATACCGAGGATAAATCGTGTGCTCCTAGGATTGACATGTGTGTAGGAAGAGAACTACAGATTCAAAAGGGACTGTAGATGGGAACTCTGTATCCATCTGTAAGGTCTAATGCTGAAAGTCTAGACTAGATAATGTGCATGGAGCTGACAACATGGCAGATGTCTCTAAAGGCACATAAATTTCCCTTATTCCGTTATGGCATGGTATACCACAAGGCCTCCTTTGGGTCTTAGTTACAAACATAGGAAATGGGTGAGAATGCAAAATTATCTGAATTACCAAAACAAAGCTAAAATCAGATCCATGGATTTTAAGAAAATGTTTTAAAATAACTCATGTAAATGCTCAGAGAAAGGATAGGCACTAATACTGTTTCCCTGACTACACGGCACCTTCTTCTGTGACAGCATGGGCTCCTGGACCAGTGCTTGGTTCCTTACACCTTGTGATGTCCATCAGAGACAGGAACTCAGAGTCTCCCTCTTCCTGGGATATTAACATTTATTGATAGCTATGTGCCAGAGAGTGTGTTAAGGGAATGATGGAGAGACTGAACTTAAAATGGTTCCCTGCCATGTAGAACTGAGCTAAAATGGTGGCCAAAGCGAAGAGAGAAGTCCCCAGCCTAAGCCTCAGCCCACTTCTGCATAACCCCCCTCCAAGCCACACCCTGAGTCAATCACCAGATGACACCTACCCCTTCCCCAACTCAGGGAAGTCCCCAACCCATAAAAACCTGCTCAAAACCTTGCTAGGGGCTCAGTCTTCTGGGAAGGATCCCACTGAGCCCGCTGACGTAATAAAGCTGACTCTCCTAACTCTCTGAGTGCTGCTTGGGTTCTTTCCGGTCTTGGATTCTGCAACATTTGGTTCCCTGACCGCGAACTCACCCACTCTGGCCTCTTGAGCCACCGGTTTGGGCAGAGACGGGAGAGCCAAGACAGGGCTAGGCGCACCCTGCTGATTTCGGCGGCCCGGGACCAGCGACCTCCCGCTGGCTCCGGCCCGTGGCTCCCTGCCAGACCCCAGTGGGGAGAAAGGACAGGCAGCTACCAGGACATCAGAAACGGTAAGACCCAGGGGTCCGGACCCAGTTAGGCCTGCCTAAGGGCAGAAGGGGAGCCTGATCACCTCCCACTGAGTCCCACTTCAGACTCCAGTTAGGGCCATTCCGGGGGAGGGCGTCTTTTCTCCCTGAATGAGTGTGTGTGTGCTTGGTCCTGAACGGGATTCTGTGTGGATCCATGGCCTGTCAGCTACCTGCATTTCCTTGGTAGCATTGTGCGGCATAACGGTGATTTGCACTCTCAGGGTGCAACCTGGCCCAGGGTTTATATGGCGCACCTTAGCCAAGACATACCCTAAGTTCCTCTGAGGGAAACGGCCAGACAGGTGCCTGATTGAAACCCTTCCCTTGTCCGCACGACACCGACCATCATGGGAGGGAGTCATGGGAAGCCCATGGTTCTAGATTACATGTTAAAGAATTTCAGGAAAGGTTTCAGAGGCGACTACGGGTCAAAATGATCCCCATACGTCTCCGCACTTTATGTGAGCTGGAGTGGCCAGGTTTTGATGTGGGATGGCACCCGGATGGTATTCTTGACCTCCCCACGATTCGCCGAGTCTACATAGTTGTCACGGGGACCCCAGGACATCCAGACCAATTCCTTTACGTTGACTCGTGGTTAGAAATAGCCCAAACCATTCCTCATTGGGTACGGTTCTGCTCCAACAGAAAGGGACAGTCCAGGCTCTACGTTGCACGGAACCCACGAGGCTGCACCCAGAAAGACATGGCTAAGGCCATTTACCAGGAGGACCCTGACAATGAGCCACCACCACCTCCCTACGCACCACGGCCAATGGCTGGCATGGCCCAGCCGCTTCCAGACACTCCGTTTCCAGCCTCGGCCTCCCCGTGGTCCCAACCCAACCAGCCCAGAGCCCGACTTCATAAGATTAGCGGGAATCGAGTCGGACTGAAGAGGACCGGGCTTATTCGAACTTGGCCCCCATGCGCCCACGGTTGACTTAGATGTAGGGGGCTAAACATTGACTTTATGGTAGATACTGGAGCAGAACACTCGGTAGTCACCACGCCAGTGGCACTGCTCAGGGACCGTAGAGTCACCATAATGGGAGCCCCAGGGGTCAAGCTAAGAGCCGATCATTCTGCCAGGCTCGGACTTATAAATTGGGAGGACACACCGTGTCGTATGAGTTCCTCTACTTACTGGACTGTCCCGCTCCTGGGTCATGACCTCCTTACCAAGTTAGGGGCGCAGATCTCCTTCGAACCATCAGGTCAGGCCACCATGTCACTGCTGCCCCCGTCAGAAGGACTTATTCTGTCTATCACCACCCCAGGGAAGAAGAATGGAGGGTTTATGGGACCGGCAGTGTAGAATAGAACCCGGAAGCATACAGGGCCGATTTCCTGGAGGTTTGGGCTGAAGATAATCCACCCAGGCTGGCAAAACATAAGGCCCCAATTTTGGTGGAGCTAAAACCCAGAGCTCAATCCCAACAGCTACGCCAATATCCCATCTACAAGGAAGCCTGGGCAGGGATCCAAAAACACCTCGCCCATCTCAGAGCAGCAGGGATACTCATAGAGTGCCAGTCGCCATGGAATACACCCCTCCTGCTGGTAAAGAAGCCTAATGGAGAATACTGGCCAGTACGAGATTTAAGAGCGGTGAACCAAACTATGGTTTCCCTACACCCCGTAGTCCCAAATCCATATACGCTCCACAGTCAGCTGCCCCCGGTGGCTGGATGGTTCGCCTGCCTGGACCTGAAAGATGCATTCTTCTGCATTCGGTTGGCGCCCCAGAGCCAATCACTGTTCGCCTTTGAATGGACTGAACCTGATACCAGCCGGCAGCTCCAGCTGACATGGACTCAGCTCCCACAGGGTTTCAAAAACTCCCCAACCCTCTTTAGGGAAGTGTTAACCTCAGATTTAGCCACTTTCCCTCGAGAAGAATACCTCTGTACTCTATTGCAATATGTGGATGATCTGCTCTTAGCCTGTGCCACCGAAACTGAGTGCCAAACTGCGATGCGGGCATTCCTGTCCCACTTAGCTGAGACGGGATATAGAGTCTCCTGGAAGAAAGTTCAGCTCTGCAGAAAACAAGTACAATACTTGGGCTTTGTCATCTCCAAAGGACAGCAGACTCTCAGCACTGAGCGGAAGAAAGTAATCACCTCTCTCCCTCAGCCCACCAACCAGAGGGCGCTCTGTGAGTTCCTTGGGGCTGCTGGCTTCTGCCGGATCTGGATTCCTGGCTTTTCTGCAATAGCCCGGCCCTTATATGAGGCTCTAGCTGGTCAAGAAAACGTCCCCGTGCTATGGACAGAAGATCAAGAAGACACTTCTCAGCAGCTAAAGAGCTCACTTGGACAGACCCCAGCCCTCAGTTTACCTGATGCTGAGAGGCCATTCCACTTATTCGTCCATGAGAGAGAGACAAAATAGCCTTAGGACTGCTGGCCCAAACAGTTGGACCATGGCTCCGTCCCACTGCCTACCTCTCAAAGAAATTAGACCCTGTAGCAGCGGGTTGGCCACCATGACTGTGGGCCCTAGCAGCCACTGTGATACTCATCAAAGAGGCAGACAAGCTCACCTTAGGCCAAAGACTCATAGTTAAAGTACCCCGCTTGGTCACCATCTTAATGAAGAGTCAAGAACCCCGATGGCTGCCAAATGCACGGCTGACTCAGTATCAAGTGCTACTCCTAGAAAACCCTCGGATATTGTTAGAAACTGTGAGCACCCTGAACCCAGCCACTTTCCTGCCAACTGAGGACAGGGATCCAGAACATGACTGTACACAAGTTATCAACGAGGTCTACGCCACCAGACCCGACCTCCGGGACAGCCCACATCCTAACGCGGACCTTACTCTGTATACTGACGGCAGCAGCTTCCTGAGGGACGGAAAACATCACACGAGGTACACAATAACCACCACATACAAGGTACTCGAGGCAGGGGCACTTCCACCGGGATGGTTGGCCCAACGGGCAGAACTATGGGCACTAATAAGAGCCCTTACTCTATCCGAGGGCCGAAAAGTCAACATCTACACGAACTCTCGGTATGCCTTTGAAACCGTCCATATCCATGGGGCTATATACAAAGATAGAGGCCTTCTGACCACGAAGGGAAAAACTATTAAAATAAAACAAGAAATTCTTAAGCTCCTACAAGCCATTTGGCTTCCCCAGCAGGTTGCGATTATCCATTGTCGGGGCCACCAGAGGGGCAATGAGCCCTCAGCAGTCTGGAACAGGCTCACCAACACCACATCAAATAAGCAGCGATGGGAAGCCCTAGTGAACTACTCTTGGTCACTGACACTACCACCACATCCCTCCCGCGGTACACAGAAAAAGAACTCAGATGGGCAAGGTTAGAAGGGGCCACCAGGTTGAAGACCTCCTAGCACAAAACTTCTACATTAGCTGGCTGTCAGCTCTTTGCAAGTCAATCAGAGAACCCTGCCTCACTTGTGCAAAGAACAATCCAAAGTCCAGCCCCGGCCCCATTCCTGGGATCCAAAGGAGCGGATCTGCGCCTTTTGAAGACCTCAAAGTCGACTTCACCGACATGACAAGCTGCCGTGGCATTAAGTATTTACTGGTCTTGGTCTGTACCTACTCCAGGTGGGTCGAAGCTTTCCCCACTCAGACTGAAAAAGCCGCGAAGTAGGTAAGGTCCTCCTCAGAGAAATTATCCCCCATTACGGGATTCCACTTTCCATACACAGTGACAATGGGCCAGCTTTCATAGCAGAACTCCTCCAGACGGTAACCAGAGCCATGGGCATCAACTGGAGACTCCATACAGAATACTGACCACAAAGCTTAGGGAAAGCTAAACGCATGAACCATTCCCTCAAGGAGACATTAGCTAAACTCCACCAGGAGACCTCCCTAAAGTGGTGGACCTCCTACCACTAGCTGTCCTTCGGACGTGCTGCATCCCTGGCAAATCTGGATTCTCTCGCTTCGAAATTATGTTCAGGAGGCCCCCTCCCCTGCTAACCAGTCTCCCTGCGACATTTGCCAGCTGGGGTTCTCCAGCCTCCAAAACCAGATGGCTGCGCTAGGCAAGGTTCTCACAGATGTACGTGCTTACATTCTGGAAAGGGCCCCCATATCTCTCGGGGCCCTGATATACCTCTTTACCCCGGGAGACCAAGTCTGGGTCAAAGATTGGAAGCGTGAGCTCCTCCAACCCTGGTGGACAGGCTCTCACACTGTTACTCCCACTGCTCTTAAAGTTTCAGGCATAGCTCCGTGGATCCACCACACTTGAGTTAAAAGAGCCCAGCCAGAGACCGACGCCTGGATCACCCAACCTGACCCGGCCTATCCACTCCGTCTGACCCCCAAGAAACAGCCCGGATGAGTCTCGCCTTCGTCTGCCCGGCCTCCGTCTTCGCTGTTATTGAACTCTTATTGTTTCTAGCCTTTGCTGGTCTCATTGCATCTTCCCCACCAAGTTGGTCATCACTGGAAAAGGAACTGTTAGGGTTCCACTTCCTGTTTTGGGCTGCTTGCCTCCTCTCCCTAACCTGTCTTAAGCAGCAACCATGATTTGGCTTTTTCTCATACTATCTCTTCCCCAGGAAGGAGTCATGACCTCCCCTTCCTGTCCCTCAGGCTGCTGGGGAAAATTCGCTGGCCACCCAACTTTCTTGTACTTATGTTTCATACAGAACTCCGTCACCCATCGGGCCACAGCCTGGATCCTTGCCCTGCGGGGATTGTCCTCTTAGCCAAAATTATGATCTCTAAGTTGTTACCACTTATGATCATCAATGGAGGGGCATGATGGAGAAACTGACCTTAAAATGGTTCTCTGCCATGTGGAACTGAGCTAAAATGTTGGCCCAAGCAGAGAGAGAAGTCCCCAGCCTAAGCCCCAGCCCACTTCTGCATACCCCCTCTCCAAGCCACACCCTGAGCCAATCACCAGATGACACCTACCCCTTCCCCAACTCAAGGAAGTCCCCAACCCATAAAAATCTGCTCAAAACCTTGCTAGGGGCTCAGTCTTTTGAGAAGGATCCTGCTGAGCCCGCTGGTGTAATAAAGCTGACTCTCCTAACTCTCTGAGTGCTGCTTGGGTTCTTTCCGGTCTTGGATTCTGCAACAGGAACACACTGCATTAGCATTTAGGATACATAGAAATGTTTATCCTTTTTTGAGTGTATGCATATTAACCAAATTTACCCAACTTCTGAGTGATTTAACCAGGATTTGCATTCAGTCTAATTCTAGACCATTTTCTCTTGCTGACTGTGCTATTCTGCATGGAGTATCGTTAAGTACTGCAGTGAGTGATACTTAACACATATACATACATACAAATTGACTGGATTTTATTTTTTAAATCAAGTTTTATTGCAGATTGAAACCAAGGAAAATGTTGTGGTTTTAAAAGTTTAAACGTTGTTTTTAGCAAATACTAAGTATTAGAATTCAAGAGTGGGCCAGTCCGGTGGCTCAGGTGGTTGGAGCAGCGTGCTCCTAACTCCGAGGTCGCTGGTTCAATTCCCAAATGGGCCAGTGAGCTGTGCCCTCTACAGCTAAGATTGTGAACAATGGCTCTCCCTGGAGCTGGGCTGCTGTGAGCAGCTGGAGGTTGACATGAGCGTGGGGCAGCTGACAAGCTGCCCACCAATAACTGGTGACCAACTCCCTCAGCCGGGGGGAGCGCAAGGCTCGTAATACCACCAGCATGGGCCAGGGAGCTGTGTCCTACACAACTAGACTGAGAAACAATGGCTTGATCCAGAAAGGGGAGGAGAGGCGGAAGAAAGGGGAGGGGGACAAGAGTGGCTTTATATTTACATACATTTGTTACACATAGTAAAATTATCTATAGTGTTAACTCATAGAGTACTTTTTTGCTCAAACCTGTCAAAGGATATTGACATCATTATCTATGTGGCCTTCTTAGGGGTCTGTGATGGCTTCTTTAGGGGTGGTAGAACCAGGAATGGTTTATATTTATGCAACTGGGGCTTACAACTGAGATCTTCAATACCTAGACATTTAGCAAGCACCAAAGCAACTTACATTTGCCTATTTTAATATTATTTCTAGATCTTAGTAATGTGAAAATGTTTTTCATTTAGACCCAGACAGCCACATAGAGAATATTTTACTTAGAAACACATATACCATATGATTTGATAGAACATTTTAATTATTTCATGATTTTCAATGAAATAATTGTTTAGGATTTAAGAAGTTTTGGAAACCAAATGGGAATTCAAAGAGCCATCTAAATCAGGGTTTCTCGTCTCTGGTACTACAGACATTTGGGGCTGAATAACTTTTTGTTTTGGAGGGCTGTCCTGTGTATTCCAGGATGTTTAGCATAATTCTTGGCTTCTAATCATGGGATGCCAGTAGCATTCCTCTCTGTGTCGTGGCAATCAGAAAGTTCTCCAGAGTATCTACCAAGTATCTTCTGGGGAACAAAATAGTTCCTGGCCAAGAACCATTGATCTAAATGTTTATATCTATACAATAATTTAAAACTATTAGGTTGGTGCAAAAGTAATTGCGGTTTAAGAGTTTAAAAAAAAAATTTCAGAAACCTCAATTACTTTTGCACCAACGTAATATAACTAAAATTATCCCATTAAAAAAAAAAAAAAAAAGACATGTTCATGAGAGAAATTCTCTCTGAAAGTATTAGCCCTGAAGGAAAAGTTGATATTTTATTTAAAAGAATTGACTTCATAGGTGATATGCTGTTATTAAATGTATATAATATAAAATGTTCAAAATATAAAAATCATAAAAAAATATAATGTTTATTTGCATGCATTGTTTCCTTGCTTCAAATAATCAGACTTAAATTTTGCTTCAACTTCCAGACTAAGATTATATAGAGGGTTTAGAGCATATACTTCTAGATAGAGAAATATCTGTTTTAAAAAGGTTTTAAAAATTCAAATGACACATTCGTTTACCTAAATATTGGAGGGATAAATTGTCTTAAGGAAGTCGTTATACCTAAATGAATGGATTTAACTGCTAACTATATAATGGCCCATACATAACATGAACTCTCATCCAAAATGAGTGACTTTATAAAGACTCACTGGCAATTTGGTCATGAATATTTCAAAATCCTTTTCCACTACTAATTTTCTTCCCATTGTGATTAATATAAATTATACTTGAACAGCCCCAAATCTCTACTCGGTTAGACTCTCTAATGAGACGCTTCATTTATCTTTCAGATTCTATTTCCTTTTATAGTTTACTTGCTGTTAACCAGAACTTGTGCTGATCTCACCTTAAATGATAAACTCCCTTTCCCAATGTGCTTTCCGGTCCTCCCCTTACTATTTACAACCCTCACTGGGTACTCGAGTTCTTTATAAGGTTGATATGAGATATTTCAAATAATGGATGCACACAATTAAAGTGCAGTATTTTAAGCAGGTAGAACAGAGTGTTTGTGAGTTTTGCAGAATCATGTCAGAAGTGGAGGTTCTTCTCTCACTGTGGCAAAAAGATTGTTAATGCTTAAGCTATTAATTCTTTAGTCAAACTTCTACCTGCACAAGGTTTGACAAGAGGTCCTTAATATATGCTTCCTAAGTAGGGAATTTACTCTTGTTGTGTATTTCTGTATTTGTTTCCTGAAACCAATGGAAGTAAGCCTTTAAAAGCTGAAAAAGCCATATATTTACATAAATAGTCAAAACATTCTTGTAATTTATCAAGTCAGCAGTATTTTTTTTAACTTCCTTTCCTTTTCCCTCCTTCTTTATAATATTAACAGTCATTAGTTTCTTAATCCAGTAATCATTAATTTTGCCATAATATACCATAGGGCATACCCTACAGTGTCTAACATAGTGCTGTGAAAATATTAGTAATCAGTATATATTACATAATCGAACGTAATTTGTGAACAGATAGAATCATACATGAAACCATCCACTTATGCATATACAGGTTTTAAAAACTGCACTAGCTTAGCACAGAACTTAGCTCCCAAATGAGAGTAAGGGGCCAGATTTTTGGATCTTGCTGTTTTCCATCAAATTAATGTTCAGCCTCTGAAGGATTTCTAGGCAAATTGCTATGTTTCTAGAAATCCCTAAGATTATTTCTGCTGTTTGAAAATAAGTTTATAAATTTCTGTTATATATTGTTCTTGTTCATAATTGATTAATTATTTCCAAATTTAGGCACTCTAAAGTAAAATGGTATAGTATTTTATTTTTCCTTTGATGGAATGGTTTCTCTGTTAAAGTGACCAAATGTATAGGTAACATTTTACATCCTCAGTACAGATTTAAGGGAGTACTTTGCTAGTTTTATATATTTTTTTACTGTAAAAAAGATTGTTAATATAGTAGGTTTCACAATTCCTCTAGGAACTCATATTAAAACTTTTAATTATTTAATAATTCTACTATATAGTAAGCAAAAACTCGACAGAAAAAGAATGTGAAGGGCAGCTAGCATTAATTCAGGAATGCATTTGTCAGGCTAAATATGAGAAGTGCCTCTGCATGCATATTATTATAGTTGATAAGGAAATTAAGACAATTTAAGAGGAAAATGATACACAGTTTATGTAGGCTTCTATTCAACACAAGAAACAGCAAAAACTAAATTATTTGCAAGTCTGTTGCATTAAATGATAATTTAGACACGTGCACAGCATAGAATAAAAGTGAAGTAACGTTCTTCATTTCATCAGACCTTGGCAATAAGGAGCATAAAATTGAATCAAATTACCTCATATTGGAGAGAAGAGAGACACAAGCAATGCTATGATTTTTATGTTTGAGGTTGATGAGGCCTAAAGTGTTGTGTTGACATATGCAATAGCGTACAGCATGCGACAGACCCTGAAATAGATTCTGACTCTTGTGGCTCTTGGTCCACTGATCTCTTTATATACCAGAGTGGAAATTCTGTTTAATAATGCTGACTTCGTTTCCATGAACTTTAAGACACAAGATAATTAAACAGCTCAGACTTCAATATATAAATTTTCACTGCTTTTTAATAAAATAGTTTTTTATTTTCCAATTATAAAAATAAAACACTAATTTAAACTAAACTCACAATGACATTTGACCACCCTTATTTGCAGTAGAATTAAAGGGGGGAAAAAGTTCTCATCGAAGAAGAGACTATGTCTCATTAACTCATATGCTCAATTAGAAATGTTTTTTCTTAGTATAACATATGCACGTGTTATGCTTGCTACTATTACTTATCCTGAAAGATTATACAATTATCTTTGCAAGTCATTTTACCCATGATATCAATGCAATGTAGTGTATTAAATATGGGTACTGGAATCAAGCATCCGGGGTATAATCTTGGCACCACCTCTTTCTAATGTAACACTTCCTTAACCTTCTTCAGCTTCAGTTTTTTTCATCATCAAAGTGGGGATCATTAACCCTACTTTCTCATTTGTTATAAAAATCAAATGAGACTCTTTATATAAAGTCCTCAGAACACTACCTTGGTAAATGGTAATGATTATCAGTATATTGCTACTATCATTGTTACTATAATTACTATACATTTTGTAAGACAAAGGAGTAAGGCAATGTAATCTTCTTTTAAAATGGTCTAGAACATTTTGATTCAATTTCGCCCCCTGTCCAAATTAACACAAATGTATACAAAATTTCACAAAATTTATATATAATTTTACAAAATTATAAACAATATTTAGATATCCCAATTCCCATTCAGTACTTGTTAGTTACATGGTAGTTGCGTGGGCATTAGGTGAAGAGCTCCGATGCAACAGCAAGCTTTGACTAGGATGAATAAATATTAGGAGAACATGGGAATTTGACATGAATATCACAAGACTATAAAAGAAGGGTTAACAGCTGCCCATAACTCTGAAGATGAAGAATAGAATGTCTAAATCAATGAACATGGATTTAGAATTAAATAGATATGGTCTCTAATATGAATGATAAAATAAGGTGCTAATGTGTGTATTGCCTTCAATGAAATTTGGTAATGGCTTTCTAGCCAGTCAGCCCCAGAAAACCAAATTCTGTCCCTGACCAATCATTGTTTTCCACACAGTTCCTGAAGAGAATACTGTGATTCCATCAAAATAAGACATAGCCAGAATATCAGCTCTAATGTGTCTTTTGGAGCAAAAATTAATATAAGAACCAGTCTCTAATTTTAATATAAGACCAGGTCTTATATTAAAATAATACCGGGTATAATATAATATAATATAATATAATATAATATAATATAATATATGATATTATATAATAATATAGTATAATATTATATAATAGCGAGTCTAATATAATATAATATAACGTAATATAATATAAGACTGGGTCTTATATTAATTTTTGCTCCAAAAGACGCATTAGAGCTGATTGTCTGGCGAGGTCTTATTTCGGGGAAACACAGTATGTGTACAGATCCATAATAGGAAAACAAAACTCTTCTCTATTATTGTCCAGGACTTTAGCCTCAAGAGCCAGTTGTACAATATAGTGGGTTAGGTAGGCCTACACAGCCTAATCCTGCTGTAGCTCCAAACATACAGGGGAAAGGAAAGGGGGGGGGAAGAATTTCAAGGCACCTATTACAAGTCTTGCACAAGATAGGTACTCAGTAACAATATCTTTTTTCTTTTCTTTCTTTCTTTTTTTTTTTTTTTTAAATAGGAGAACCAATTGAAGAATGATGGTCTATGCACCATTGCATACACTTCAAAAAAAAAAAAAAAAAGACAAAAACTTACGGTAAAAGTTAATATTAAAGAGACCCTATTTGGCTATTGTCTAAAATTATTGACTAGAAGTCCCACTGACAATCCTCTACCAACAGCATTTATATATTTCACATGGCATATGAACTGATATTGTTTGTTATAGTAGAATTAATCAGATGAGAGTACCTGGAAAATTTAGTAGTGTCATTCATGCTTATGATGCAAGATGGAGATTGAGATAGGCTTGGCTTTTTCGATAAGCCATTTTCACCATTAATTAATACAATATGTGATATAATTTTGTTTCCAGAAAACTATTATGAAAATAAATCTATTAAATTCTTATTAAAATTCTGTGGAGCTGGAAGAAACTTTCCTCAACCCTCAAGGTTTGCTTTTGGCTGGTCAAATAATCATATAGACATAAGACAAATTAGCAAGAGACAATAACCAAATTTAATTGCATACATATGTATGAGTATCCCTCTTACATAAAAGGTTCAGAGACAGAAAGGGAAATTTAGGTATATATGACATTCTGAGCTAGAGATGTGTTAAAATGCCTTGGGGCTTCAGAAGATAATTACAGGGAGAGCACATACTCAGTAATTATCAGGTTTCTCTGGCAAAAAGTCATTTCTGGTGATAACTCTTATCACGGACCAGGCCTCTATTTTAAATTATTCTAGGTGGCTGGGTGGGGGGGGGGGTAGCGGGAGATGGTGGGGAGAGAAGTTTCTCTTTAGCTCAGAGGGTCTTGGTTACATTTAGCTCAAAATAATCTGTATACAAATGACGCGCATCTTGAGGTGGCTCATTCTGAACCCCTACAATTCATAGGTATATATGATGTGAAAATTCTCAAAGGTCAGAGGATCTTAATTTCTACAATTGATCTTGATTGTAATACCATAAATGGGGTCACCTTAGATTTTAGAAAACAACTGATCATATCTTAAGGAATTCATACCTCTTCAGGTGTTGTTTTCTTTAAATTCTCTAGATTAAAAACGATTTGTTTCAACTCTCATAACAAAAATCCCAGATAATAATGGCTTATGTATAATATATTTTTCTATACATAAAAGAAGTCTATGAGCTGTCAATAAAGGGAAGATTAGCTCCACAATGCCACAAGAGGTCCTACTTCTATCTTGCCACTCTTCTTTTCAGGACAGCTGCTAGAAATCCATCTATCACATCCACAATTCTGAGAGAAAAGGAGAAAGGGAAACGCAAAAGGAGAAGGGGAAATACTTCCTTTTGCATTCCCAGTGAACTCAGACACTAACTAGTTCATCTGCAGTGAACTCAGACACTACTTATCACAGTGGTCCTTCCCAACAGTTTGACTTCAAATTCATCGACTAGAATTGTGTCACATAACCATTGCTAAGTACTGGGTAATCTGGAAAATGTAGTGTTGTAGCTGGATACTGAAATATCTCTAAGAAAATCGGGGTTCTTTAATGAGAGGATGGAATGCAGATCACACCACAATAACATGGTTTTGTTTCTTGCCATCGTTTTTTGTTTGTTTGTTTTTAATCACTAGCATATTATGTACTCTTATGGGCTGAATTGTGTCACTCCAAAAATTTAGATGTTGAAGTCCTAACCCTCAGTACCTTGGAATGTGACTGTATTTGGAAAAGGATCTTTAAAGATAAATTAAAATGAAATCATTAGTGTGGGGTCTAATCCAATATAACTGATGATCTTAAAAGAAAAGTAGATTAGGACACAGACAGGCACACACATGTGAAAAATCATAGAACATAGAGAGAAGGCAGTCATCTAGAAGCCCATAAGGAAGGCCTATAAAGAAATTGACTCTGCCAACACCTTGATCTCAGATTTTTAGCCTCCATAATTGTAAGAAAATACATTTCTGTTGTTTACATGCCTCTGGTACTTTGTTATGGCAGCCCTAGAAACAAATACATCTACAAAAACAAAATCCATATTGAAGAACTGCATAACTTCAAAAATGATAGTGTCCTATAATCCTGACTCCAAAAAACATCAGTGAAAAGTGTTATGTATAAATTCATATAGTTTCTTTTTCAAATGTGTACATTGTAATTTTTAAAATAGAAATAGAATCAAAGCAGGCATATTTCCACTGCTTGCCTGTAATTTCATCATTTAATTATGTTTAAACCTTAGTTTTGTATCTAATCCTTTATTCTCGTGTGTGTGTGTGTGTGTGTGTGTGTGTGTGTTTCCGTCAATTACAAGGTTTAGTTTTATTATTTAATATTTTTTTATGTTTTTATTTTACTGTTACAAAAGAATGCTATAATAAAGAGCCTTATAAACTCTTTCTGAGATTCTCTACTATTCAGGATAAATTCTTACAAGTAAAATTACTAGGTCAAATTGTTGGGTCCCAACATCTTGCAGAGTTATCAGCATATTTAATCATTGATATTCATGTAGGGAGGTAAAAAAGTGACATTTAATCATTGCCGTACACGGAAGTGATTTAATTATTAGTGAATTTTACATGGAAACCACTTTAAATTTAGCAGATTGTATAATCTCCAGCTTAAAACCAACCACATTGTTAATGTGAGGCTATTTCATGTTCATTCTGACCTTGCAACTTTAAAAGTCATTAATATCATATTTTTCAACCCAAAAGAAGGCAAAATAATTTTTAATTACCCATTTGTGCAAAATATTTGAGAATGGTGAATTTATAAGTCTATATTAAAGAAATACTAAAACCAACAAATATTTATTAAGAGTCTACCAAAACCATTATATGACTACCCCAACAATTTGAGATAAAAATAAATCACATCTTTCCTAAAAAAGCAGATGATACCATTCAATGCATTGAGAATGAATGTAATCAATATGAAGTGCTACAGGTATACCGAAAGCAGAGAGCTTCCAGGCTGATCAAAAACCACTTGATTAGTACCTGACTAATGTACTTTACATTTTTCTCAACTACTGGCTAGCTATACTCCCCTTTTCTGCTCCCAACACTCGTTCACTACAGGATTATGAACAGTGTGAGAAAAATCACTTATTTTTGTTGTTGTTGTTGTTGTTTTCTGTAACTCCGTGCCTTTCTTAAATAGTGAATGGTAATTTCTGCCCTGAGTCTTTTACAGAATTGTACATAACCAATACAAATATCTTTAGTAGTGCTATTTAAATTGAAATTGATGCTCAAATTCTAGGTGCTATTATAGTTCAAACAACAGAACTTTATTGAGTAGCTCTGTACCGAGCACTGTGGTTTTGTTAAAATGCTCCTAACATTTTATATATCTGATCTGTTTTTCTCTTTCATAACCCAAACTGGGATTGTGTCAGAGTGATCTTGATGTAAAAGAGCTAGTAAACACATAAAGTAACAAGACAGTTGAAAAGAAAAAAGAATTTAACTTATATTTTTATGCTAACAGAAACTTTAAAAAGAATGTTCATGGGCTGATATGTGACATGGAATTTCAATAATGAAACAAAAATTTCAGACAATAATATATGAACTATTTCATGTCTTTTGGATTCATTGTAATATGATTAATATGAAAATAACCTGGAATTCATAAAGCTCTAAGATTTTCCAGGATAAATATTTATTATACTGGCTACTAAATCTTTTACCTCAAAATGTTTTTCAAATTTACCTTAAAAAGCTCATTTTATGTGAAGACCATGAACATGACTTGTTTTTCTGTTGTTGTTTTTTGTTTTGGTTTTGGTATCAGATAAAGCATATTATGCTCTTGCAGAAAGTTTTGGTTAATAATTCTAAAGCATACATTGTGTGACAAACATGTTAATTGCATGATAGTTTCCCCAGGAAAGAACATTGTCCATGAAAACAAAGACAGCAGTGCAGTTGATAAAATACTTCAATATATCCAGCAGTGACTATGGATTTAATAAAGTATAAATAGTTCATAATCTGTTGTTAGGAATAAATGCAGAACAAAAAATCAGATACACCCATGCGGACTCAATGCACTGATAGTATCAATTTCCATCCAATAGCATCACACACTAGTCAGGCAGAATGAAATAAATAACTTAAGGAATATTACTCTTAGGAGTGAGAGGGCTGGATCTACCATTAGTACGGACAATGACATACGTCCTGGTATAATCAGAGGAGATCAAGAGGAGTCAGCTTCCTTGATTATAGTTTAGATAAAATGATTTCAGATTATCTTCCAATGTTAATATTGAAAAATAGCAAGGATTTATTTTATAAACATAGAAACTGGACTAAATTACAATGCACAATAATTATATTTCGTAGGAAGTCAGTCTTACAGGTTTAAGGATGACATAGTTGAGATTAAACATCTTAAGATATTTTTCAAAACTATCTCCACTGTGTTTGACCCGAGTACAGGCTCACCTTTTCTGTGGGATATTTTGTATTTTAATGTGTGTTTATGTGTGTTGTATATTACATGTGTATTATGTCATAGAAATTGTCATTTACTAGATACCTACTTTGCATCAGAGTCTTATACTCACATGCCATACTATCTGACACGTGTTCAGAATATGAACTGTTTAAACTGAGACATTACACATTTAAATAATTTATTTGAGAAAAACTCAATTAGAATTGGGCAGCTCTCAACTGGAAGTGGTTAGGAGTGCTCCATCTAAAGGAGTTTGGAGAGAGGCTTTGTAGATTAAAGACAGAAACAAAGTAAGGGGATTATTGATTGGCTAAGGCTTAAAGCCAAGTTGGTTGTGGTTGGTTGTCCTTTAGGTTTCAATGTCATAACCTTGAAGCATTTACAGGCTTAGATTTTGGTTTGCTGTCATGACATTAGAATCACCTCAGTCAAATGGTGTCCTGTTTAATTAACAGTATGGTTATACCCACTTAATAGGAAAAGAAAAATGCTGAAGTTCAGAGACATGTGATACCTCTAAGGCAACTGACTAGTAAGTGGCAAAGTCATTACTAGGCAAACTGGAAATTTATATATTTTTTCTTGTAATATGAAGATGTTCAATGACTTGCCCCAAATCGCTGAGCAAGTGATTGACAGTCAAGATTAGAATTCTAGGCTTTGGCTGTGGGTTGAATGTACTGAGCCAAGACATGTGCGCTGAGAGTTTGTGCAGCAATAAACTGTTTTTCACAGTAAGACAGGTAGATGGACACATCTATTCAAAAAATGTCCCTACGTGTAACTTGAAACATCAGTATCAAAATGCATTTTTAAATGTGCTTATGTTTGCATGCATATGTTAGCGCTGTTTTATTTTTCTTTGTGACTCAATTTATCAATCTGTGGGAAAATCTCTGCGAAGAGAGTAAATTTGATACTCTCCCTATGCATGGGAAAGTTGACCAGATTGGGGTGGGGGTGGAGGGATATCAATATTTCTACCTCTGAGAACTGGTATTATTTTATCTACCACTTATTGGGGGAATAAAGGCTACCGTTAAACTTCACCATCCATCCATCATTACCCTCAGAATGCATTGATTAAAGTTTGGGCACTGTGAAATTGTTCCACATCTGTCTGTCTAAGGATTTATGTTTGAAAAATCGAAAAAGTAAGAAAGCTTATTATAAAATATGACCGGGTTGATATGATTTCTAGTTATGATTTATAGCCATAGAGATAATCATAAAAAAATTAAATGCTGCTTCTGTGGTCTTGGAAGTATCAGAAAAATCTTTCAAAGTTCACCAAATATATTGATAAGTATGCAAATAACTTATACAAAACAAAATGAGGTGAAAGATGATGCTGAAAATTTGCAAGAAAAAAATGAAGAAAACAGGAAATAAGACTATAATTGCTTATAAGACAGTTCATAGAGTCAGTTACAATATGTAATTTTGATAACATTAAATCTTCAGCTATTGTATTACCTGAATGATGGTGTAGTGCCCTTTAGTGCACCCTAGGGTAAAAAGTTATCACAAGGCATCACAATAGAGGTATTAAGTTGCTCATGTAAGAACTGATGTGCTGCTAAGTATATAAAATAGATATAGACAGTAACAGAAGCAAGCAGAAAAGCAAACAAAGCATTCTTAATACAAATGTACAGTTATATAGTTTGCTGAGTCTGAACTCAGTACCTGGGATGAGTACCTTGGGATTCCCTCTCAGATACAGGAGGTGGACTTCATTCTGACCTCTGATGGGCTGTGGGAGAAATACAGTTAAGACTAACACACACACACACACACACACACACACGCACACGCACACACACCTACACAACCCTATCATTCTGGAAAGATTGTTAACTATGGAAAAAACAAAACAAGCAAATAAAAAATCTAAGTATACTTTAGAATCGCTTCTGTGGTCTGTTTTCCTGTTTCACTCTTTAAGAAGCTATAATTCCGCTTCCTCATACATTTTCTAATGTACACAATAAATTTCTGACCATAATTTCCACTTCTTTCTTTCCCTCTAGACAGATATACTATTCAATAGAGCTAAGAAAAGCCTGAGATGTTTCTGGGTGGGGTTTTCCCCAAATCAGATAATACAAGAAGAGATACAACTAATATCAAATATTGCAAAATATATTTCACAACTAGATTTTAAATTACGAAAATGCAAGGTAAAAGATAAATAAAGTATCCATTAAACAAGCAAAACTGTAAAATAAAATAAAATAGCAGTACTATCTGTTTATTAGATTCTGAACTTCCTATATTTGTATATAACTATTGTAGAGTAAATAGTGATTATTCTTTTGGGGAGTAGTTTGAATCTATGCTATAAAAATTGGACAAAGTATTATTCTTTTTGACTATTTTGTTATAGACGTGAAATTTTATCTTAAGGGGGTAACCCTAAATAAGAGAAAAACTATTCATAAAAATGTTTATTGTCCTGTTCTTTACAGTGAGGAAAAAAAAAAAACTTCACTAATGATAAGAAGACAGCACATTAACATGATGGAATTTTATGCATCCTTTTAACTACTAAATTTGTCAGTTATGTAAATAAGTAGCCTCCTCGGTTACCTCCTCAGTGAAAACCGTATCAGCTAATTCCTCTGCTGCCTATTAAAAATTTGAAAAGGCCACAAGGCATGAATTGTAACAAAAACACAACAGACATTTTTCAAAATATTTTGCCATTTCATTCACATCACACTTCTTCTCCCTTCGTTTTCTCTGATATGCAAAAGACCTGTCCTGTCTCACTCTGATCTTCCTCCCCCGACCCAAAGTATCACTGTTCTTTTCTTCTGCTCTTAGCTCCCACACTTACTTTTCTTTTTGTGTGTGTGTATACCAGATTTTTTTTGTTTGTTTATTTTTTAAACTTTCATGAAACTGTTTTTTTAAGAAGATTTCTATTTACAAAATCTAGCTAACATGCAACATCATCTCAGTTTCAAGGGTGAACCATAGTTGTTCAACATTTATAACCTAAAGAAGTGATCACCATAAGTCCAGAAACCACCTGACATCATACTATTCTATCACATTATTATTGACTCTATTTCCCACACTGTACACTACATCCTCATAACTTATTTGTTTTATAGCTGGAAATTTGAACCTCTTATTCTCCTTCTCTTTTGCCCCCTTTTTAATTGGTTTCAATTACAGTTAACATTCAATATCATTTCGTATTAATTCCATGTGTACCACATAGTGGTTAGACATTTGTATAATTTAAGCTGGAATCCCCCTGACTAGTCAAGTACCCACATGACACTGTACATAGTTATATCCTTATGCTTTACTTTACATAACCCTGACTATTTTGTAACTACCAATTTGTACTTTTAATCCCGTCACATTTTTCACACTGTCCCCCAACCCCCCCATCTATCACCCCAGTAAATCTAGTACCCCTCTGACACCATACATAGTTATTACAATATTATCGAGTATATTCCTTGTGCTATACCCTACATGCTCATGATTGCTTTGTAACAACCAATTTACACTTCTTAATCCCTTCCCATTTTTTAGCCACCCTGTCCATACCCTTCCCATCTAGCAACCATTAAAATGTTTTCTGTATCAATGAATGTATTTCTGTTTTATTTGTTGTTGTTTCTTTATTTTGTTCTTTAGATTCCATGTATAAGTGAAATCATATTGCATGCGTCTTTCTCTGTCTGACATACTCCACTCAGCATAATACCCTTCAGGTCCATCCATACTGCTGCAGATGGCAAGAACCCAAACCCTTCCATGGCCCAGCAATATTCCATTGTATGTATGCATTACCTCCTCTTTACCAATTTTTCCATCGACAGACACCTAGGCTGCCTCCACTTCTTGGCCATTGTAAACAATGCTGCAATGAACTTCTGGATGCACACATCCCCTTTAAGTAGCATTTTGGGTTTCTTCAGATAAATACCCAAAAGTGGAATTGCTGCGTCCTTCTTTGTCTCTTGTTGTAGCCTTTGTTTCAGAGTCTATTTTGTCTGGTATAAGTATTGCTACCCTAGAATTTTTTTTTTTTTCCATAACATAACTTTTTCATCCCTTTACTTTTAGTCTGTGTGTGTCCTTCAATCTGAAGTGAGTGTCTTGTAGGCAGCATATGTAAGGGTTTTGTTTTCTTATCATTCAGCCACCCTATGTTTTTTTTTTATTGGAACATTTAATCAATTTACATTGAAAGTAATTGTTGATATATAATTGTTGCCATTTTATTATTCATATTA
This sequence comes from Rhinolophus sinicus, assembly GCF_057876585.1. Lineage (NCBI taxonomy): Eukaryota > Metazoa > Chordata > Mammalia > Chiroptera > Rhinolophidae > Rhinolophus > Rhinolophus sinicus. The sequence continues at coordinate 35,793,337 of NC_142515.1, forward strand.
TTCATTTATTTATTCATTTACTTGTATATATTTTTAATTAATTAATTAATGTATTTATTTATGTCTTTAAAAATCCCTCTAACATTCTTTATAATACTTGTTTGTGGTGATGAACTCCTTTAGCTTTTTCTTGTCTGGGAAGCTCTTTATCTCTCCTTCAATATCAAATGATAGCCATGTGGGTAAAGTAGTCTTCGTTTTAAATCCTTGCTTTTCATCACTTTGAATATTTCCTGCCAGAAGGGATCTTCTGACCTGCAAAGTTTCTGTTGAGAAATCGGCTGACTATCTTATGGGAGCTCCTTTGTATGAACTAATTGCCTTTCTCATGCTGTTTTAGGATTCTCTCTTTGTCTTTACCCTTTACCATTTTAATTATAATGTGTCTATGTGTGGGCCTATTTGTGTTCATCGCATTTGGGACTCTCTGTCCTTCAGGTTCTCAATCCTTTACTTTGCCTCTTGTTCTTCTGGTTCCCCTATGATATAGATGTTGTTACATTTGATGTTTGTCTCAGAGGTCTCTTAAACTATCCTCATTTTTTTTTTTTTTCCTTTTGATGTGATTGGGTGTTTCAGCTATCTTGTTTTCCAAATCTCTTATTGGGTCCTCTGTCTCATCTAATCTGCTGGTGATTCCTTGTAGTACATTCTTGATTTCAGTTAGTGTATACTTCACTTCTGACTGGTTTTTTTTGTTTGTTTTTGTTTTGTTTCTAAGGTTTCTGTGTCCTCTTCTATGCTTGTCATCTCTTTGTTGAAGTTCTCACTAAGTTTCATGAGCATCCTTATAACCAGTGTTTTGAACTATATTTCTGGTAGATTGCCTGCCTCCATTTTGTTTAGTTATTTTCCTGGAGTTTTCTCCTGTTGATTCATTTAGGATGTATTTCTTTGTTTCCTAATTTTGGCTGTCTCTGTGTTTTGTTTTGTTTTTTCTATGTATTAAGTAGATCTGCCAGGTCCCTTTATGATGTGGTAGGTGGCTTATGGGGCCCAGTGGCACAACCTCCCTGGTCATCTGTGCTGGGTGCTCCAGGAGTGTCCCTTGTGTGGTTTATGTGTGCCTTCCTGTTATATTTGACCCTTTATTGTTATTGGCAGGTCAGTGGGTGGGATTGACCCTCAGGCTGACTGGCAGTGGGGTTTGGCCACATCCATGGCTTATGGACTGATTTCCCCAAGTGGGCTCTGGTGCCTGTCAACACTGTCCTTTGGGTGTGTGACTGGTGGGGCTAATCGGATGGTGCTCTGCTGTGGTCTAAAGCCAATCTCCAAGTACATTGGTTATGGGGCCTCTTGGGAGGGGTTTTGGTGCCGGTCAGATCAGGCATTGCCTGTGACCAGATGGGGACTACCTGGTAGGAGCTACAAAGCAATTGGCATTTGTTTGCTGCCTGTGTTGGATCTGGAGGCACACAGGAGAAGCCATGCTGTGAACTGAGGATGGCTGCCACCAGTACAAGTTCTGGGGTAGCTCCACAAAAATCCAGGGCACACCAAGGCCTGCTGTGGGTTACTGGCTCTTATAAGGTTCAACCACTTAAAAAAACTTTGAGTGGTATAGAGTCAGGTGTACAGAGGCCTCATTGAATCACCAGGGTGGAGCAGGTAGAGCTCACCAGACCAATTTAGGTTCATATTTGGCCATGGGCACAGTGGAAGGCTCAATGCAGTAAAGATGGTGCCTGCCTGCAGGCTGCACAGGAGAAGTGCCCCACACAGGAAAAATGACAACTATATTCCAACCCTTACCCCAAGACTACACACCTGTCTTCTCCCCATATGTCTCTGGGGCCCTGAGACACTGTACCTCCCCTAATTCCCAGGGTGAGTACCTGCGAGAGATTTTTTGGGGGCCGTTAAAGAGGACATCTGGGTTTTCCACAGCTTCTGTCCCACCCAGATGGTTGGAATCCCCACTGTTTTTCACAGCCAGATGTTGTGGGGGCTCCTCTTCCAGGCACAAGTACTCTGGGCTGGGGAGCCTGGTGTGGGGCTGGGGTCCCTGGCTTCTTTGTGGGGAAATGTTGTGGCTGAGATATCTCTCCAAATTTTCACCCACCACACAGAGGTTTGGGGGCAGCTCATTTCACACCTCTGCCTTTCTTACCAATCTTGATGTGGCTTCTTTATATCTTTAGTTATAATACTTCTATTCAGCTAGACTTAAGATGGTTCTCCATTTGATTGTTCTATAATATAGTTGTCATTTTGATGTGTTCACAGGATGAGGTAAGCATAGCTCCTCCATTTGGATCTCTCCTGCTTCTTTTGTAGTTGTTGTTTTGTTTTTTAATTAAAGTTTATTGGGGTGACAAGTGTTAGTAAAGTTATATAGATTTCAGGTGTACAATTCTGTAACACATCATCTATACATTACATTGCGTGTTCATCACCCAGAGCCAACTCTCTTTCCATCACCATATATTTGATCCCCTTTACCCTCATCTACCACCCCCCTCTGCCCTGCTTGTTTTTGTTGTTGTTGTTGTTTGTTTTCTTAATTGGGGTGACACTGGTTAGTAAAATTATATAGCTTTGAAATGTACATTTCTATAATACATCATCTATATATTGCATTGTGTGTTTGCCACCCAAAGTCAATTCTTCTATCACCATATATTTGGCCCCCTTTACACTCTTTTTTCATCCTTCCTTCTCTAGTATCCTGTAAAGTTTCACAATTACAAACACAGAAGCCTATCTATGCAGACTCAGAAAGGAGTGGGAGTTCTCATTATTTATCTTTTAATATTTGTATTTCCATCACATAGTAGTTGTGAATAATCTTGGTCAAAACGTGAAGACCAGGTTAACAAACTAAAGGTATTCTATGATCTTATTTTATATAGAAATAAGTTAAAAGTACCAATTTATTTTTAATATTAAAATGAAAAGAATAATATGTAAAGGGAAGTAGAGATTACATGTAAAGTTTTAGAAAATGCCAGGATGTATTGTTTTTAAAACATGAAGAATAATAACTTAAACAAACAATTTTCTATCTTTGGTATTAAAATATAAAATCTAAAAAGTTGAGGTTCTGGCATTAATTGTCTATAAATTATCTTGGAAAAATTGGCAGTTTGTAAAAAATGTAAAATCAACTTTGCTTTTAATTACATAGATAGAAATACATGTAAAGTGGTATATAAAAAACAAAGGAAGTATTAAAAAAAACTGGAATAAAAAAGGGAAAATGATTTAGGTTAGGGAAAACTTCTTAAACATGAAAAGGGCTATTACCAGTGATGGGTATTTTTATTTATTTATTTATTTATTTATTTATTTATTTATTTAATTTTTATTGGGGAATATTGGGGAATTTTTATTGGGGAATTTTTTAAATATTTTATTGGAGAACAGTATGTTTCTCCAGAGCCCATCAGCTCCAAGTCCAGTAGCTGTTTTCAGTCTTTAGTTGCAGGGGGCACAGCCCATCATCCAGTATGGGAATTGAACCGGCAACCTTGTTGTGGAGAGCTTACACTCTAGCTATCCAGCCACCCCTCCGGAAACTCAGTGGCTGCTTGTTGTCCTTCATTCTAGTTGTGGAGGGTGCAGCTCACTGGCCCATGTGGGAATTGAACCGGAAACCCTGTTATTCAGAGCTCACGCTCTAACCAACTGAGCCATCTGGCCGCCCCCAGTAATGGGTATTATAGACCAGTAAGATAACAAATATCATGATAATTACTAACGGAAACATTGGACTGAAAATTTCTTTGCATCAGTACCACAGATAACTATAATACGCATCATATGAAGAAATTATTACAAATTAATTAGAAACACCCTAGTATCCCATGCACATAAAGAGAAAATTCTTAGAATGAAATGCAAATCACTTAAATACATAAAAATTGTTAATTCTCATGAATTTAAAAATGCTTAAAACACATCGCTAATTACCTGGTATAGTTTATGAATATAATAAAGTAATACATTTCAAGGATGAATAATGTACATTTTTATACATTCTTGAAATATTAAAGTAGAGATATTATGCAACCAGTTTTAATGACTTGCAGTTTAAATGCTACTCATAAACAGAAAAAAATCACATGAACGTTTTATTTCTATCTACAATGTTAACATTTAACAATAATATGTATCAAGAAGAAGAATATTCTCAAGTTCCTATAGATACTTTTTTTTCTAGAACAGTTTCTCAGAACCTCCCTTTAGCTTACATTTTAAGATTTGACCAATTTTCTTCTCATATAAATAAGCATGATATTTTAATTCAGCTATATACAGTTTAAACCACCAACTGCATGATAGATAATAATCTTTAACTGTCTCTATAAATCCCCTCAACCTGCTGTGTGTGTAATTTTAGATTTATCAGGTTATTAAAATGATCTGTTAGTTAATTTATTTCTTTCTCAACCCACACTATTTTAATTCAACACACTATTTGTTCATATGCATAGTTATCCTCTAAGCTCATCTCCTCCTGCTGTTCTACCTCGTGTCTGTACCTAATACCTGAACAAAGCAGTCATGTGAAAAGTGTTCACCTAGCAAATTGTGCTCTGCCTGCCAAAAATGTAACTGAGAAATTTGTAGAGGACATTATAACCGAGGAAAGAGTCAAGGGTTAACACAGGATTGCTAACTTATCTGCTTTGATCTGATCATCCTGCTCTGTGTATACACAGAGTTAATTTCATCTCACTGAAACTTTTCCTAAATGGTCTAACCACTTTCTCATTCAAAATCAACTACTGGGTCCAGACAGTCTAAGTCATGTCAGGACCACAAGAGAGTGTAGAATTGGGGCCCACACTCAGATGATTCATAAACTGCTCAGGGGAAACAAAAGGGAAATACAGTAAATTTAATAACGGCTGACACATAAAACTGTATAACTATAAAAATGTGACTATTATTGTTTTTTCCATGTAGTAGAGAAGTAAGTAGGGTCGATTCTGAAGGCAAACAATTCAAATCATTTTTAAAAAATATTTTCATCTGGGGTTACAATGGAATTCATGTAGGTACTAAAAACACATCAGAAGCTTTTTCTCTAAAGACCAAGTTGCTTCTTCAGTCCTTTTGCCTAAATTGTGAAATTATCTGCAAAGCAATCCAAAGTAATTGTCTATTTAATTTGGCATTTTCAGGAACATTGGTTTCTAAAACCAAGGCTTTTTCAATTAAATGTAGTGGCATATATGTCCAAAGATTTTCCTAGACGATTGGTTTCCAGCCCTGGGTCTGGGTTTTGAAACAGCCAGTTGAAATACATTATAGATCTAGGCCAACATTCTACTCTAAACACGCTGAAATCCTCAGTTACTCTCTCCACTCAGTGCCGTGGTTCTCAGCACAGCGGAGTGATTCACAGCACGCCTACTCATGGAGAAAATGGTAATCTGGAAAGAATTCAAAATACCAATGAAGGAGGACAAAGGTCCATTTCCATGCTCAGGTGCTCACACACAATACCACTATGCGCATGTATGCCAAAGGAACTATTGAGAGTCAAAGAAAAGGTCTTCTTTTGACAATATTAATGATAAATATCTCTGCAACATTTCTTTTTAATGTGGTTATTAACTTGCTTAATCAATAAGTTAAAAGCCTAAATTCTATTTTGTTAGGGTTTAATTAAATTCTAGCTTTTATTTTTTATGCATACAAAAATGAAGCTCAGAGTTACACCCTGCGTTACTCTGGGTATGTTCAAAACCAATTATGGTACCCATAAAAAAGGGCAAAGATATTTTTACCAAAACTACTTAATTTGGTTACATTATAAAGTGTGTGTTAATATGTGAGCTCTTTCTAGTTGCACAGGAATATGTTTTCTCTTATGCCTTCTTGTGCACTTATTATCCACTCTAATCTTACCCCTTCTACACACAAACAAACCTCATCATGTTTTGACGTTTCACAAGGATGGAAAATATGTAAAATATGTAGCTATAAAACAATGACAGATAATATAAAGCATATAAGATACAAACTGTAAAAGATGAGAAATCATATTTACAAATCATGAAGCAGAAGTCACATGTCTGTATAGTGATAGGACAAGCTCCATCACTTTTATCAATACAAAAAGGTAATTCATATAATGGTCTATCTTACTCTGAACTCCTCTACTTACAATACCTCTGATATTAAATGAGACAGTGAATTATGAGTGAGAGATACAGTTTTATACCCTGATGTTCTTCCTCCTTTAAACACATATAATGCCATTTGAAATAATATACTTTCCAAATACTTGTATGTAGTTTGTTTTGTACTGGCTATGTATTTATCACAATATTAGTTATATTAGGCAGAAGAGTAATATCTTAAAGGAACTGGTTATAGTTTTAACAGATAAAAGGAAAATTATTAAACACAAAATATAGCAGGAAATAAAAATGTGGAAATTAATAATTTATAATAGAATATTGGTACAAGATGGGCACAGATAATTTGCAATGTAAGGAATATATAAAATAAAAATATGGCAAATAAAACCCAGTGATAGTGAAACTTCATGAAATAATTCATACATTGGGTTGCTGGGGAAATGAAAATTTGCCTTTAAATGCTAATGTTTTGCAGTATTCATCACAAGTCTTTATAGGATCTCATCCTCTGACTTGGTAATTCTACTCTTAGGAAATAATTTTAAGAAATTAACCAAGAGGCACTTAGATATTTATTTTAAAGATTAAACACTACAACATTATTATGATGGAGAAACACTTTAAAACAATGTTTATATAAAGGTAAAAGACTGTAATATATTTATCCAGTGGAATAGTATGCAAAAATTAAGAATAATCTTTTAAATTACCTAGCTGTCCTATCTATCAACTATCTATCGTCTATCTATTTATATTTAATGGTGTAGAGTTGTATTATGTTAAACAAAATAAAAGTTACATAACAGCACATAGAGTAGGAACTCAAATCTATAAATATGGAAAACAGTAAAATTAATTGTGTTACCTGAATTGTGCTAAGTCTCCATTTTGAAAGTGAATACTGGAGAAAATGCTGTAAATTTAATTTCTTTTTGGTAACTATTCATTACTAAAAAAGAATAGTTAAAAATAATAAATGAATTTTCAATTACTGTGCCCCCCCCCCCCCATTTTTCCTCAGATAATGGCTTTGCATTTCTACCTGCTTTTATATTTGTTGCATGCTGGAATGAAAGACAAAAATTATGAGAATTTAATGAACTTACTCTCCACCAATGTCCAGTATGTCTTTCAGCAAGCCACACAAGCACTCTTATTTCCTTTATTAGTAAAATGAAATCAGTACCATTTGATCCAATCCCAACTCTGGATACCTTGAGGATTGCATGAAATAATTAATATGAAAATAATGGCCATACAAACACTAATTTATTATTTATATTATATATCTTCTTTTTATATATCTTCATTATTCACTTCATTCTCTCTCTCTTTTTTTTTTTTTTAATTATGCCAAAATGATAGTCAAGAAAGAGTAAATAAAAGAAGCAATACTTCCATTCCTCCTCTACTGGAAAAATGAGACAAAACCAAACTTTTCAAAACTTATAATTCCCTGCTGGATTAAAAAAGAAAGAAAAATCTATCCTGTTCTAATTTCTTATTTAGAAAACCCCAGTATTAAGGGAGTAGACTAGAAAAATGTTTATTTAAAATACGATGACTATCAGTACCCTGGGTACACGAAAGGGTATGTAAACATATGCATATTGGTGTGTATTTCTAACTTGCAAGGAATGAAAGCTTATCACATTTGTCAAATTTTTTTCAAATAACTACTTGTGTCATGTACATAATGTGTAGCCAGCATTTGCAGGTTTGGACTTTAGAATACTCATTTTCTAATATATATTCACTGTTATTTTTTAAATAATTATGATAGCCTGTATTTTTCTAAAACTGAATTGTTTGTACATCTTCTAAGACATGTTTTGTATGTTTCACAGACCCAAAGTTTTACAAACAATTCAGACTGTCATCTTGTTTGTTTTTATTACTCTACAAAGTAGAAAAGTGTTTGATTTTATCATGAAGCAGAAACAAAGTGATAAAACCTGTAGAGACAAAACAATTTAATTACTCCATGAATTTGTCTTTTTTTAAAAGAAATTCTGGAAATTTCTATAGATAACTCTGTATAATTTTTTTTTCAGCAAAGCAAGATCAATTATATTTGTTTGTGAAATTGATGTCCAATTTACATTTCCCTACCTTTGTTGCCTCCTTGTTTGTTTTAATTATAGCTTCTCTCAAGAGTCATATTTTTCTTTTTCCTTTTTTTCTTCTTAAGTAAATGTACGTAGCTACAATAAAGATACTGACCAGGAGTCTCAAACCAATTAACTGCCCTACTTAAGGAAATCCAGCTTAGTTTTTGCAGCTGTATCTACAATAGAAATGATATTAATACTATGACTGTGATAAAATGAAACATAAATGTACAGATTAGATGCCTATAAATAACTAAATTCATTTTCATGATTTCTTATAATAAAGCACAGTAAGACAATATTTAATTAGACTAAAAATAGAATAACCCAGTGGGTTACATATCCATTAACTGAATCAAACATTACTCTCAGTGTTATCTAAACTTACATTAATGCTAAGACTTTAGTTATTCATCAAAATGTATTCCGTATTCATTATGTACCAGCAAACACTGCAGTTTTGACACTTCATTATTGACAAGATGAAATACAGTTTTTGGATATGTTACAGCAAGTCTAAAGAAAAGACATATCTTAAGCTTATATTTCAAATTTAATTATCAAGGTTGGCTATCTACAGACTTGATTCACTAGGTAATTTTCACATTCTCAATTTATTATTCTTATAAGGACCAAATTCAATGTTATTTCTTTTTTTTAACCTTCTAAAACTATATGATTAATATTTATATGTATATCTAAATTTTGTCTGTGGTAGTTAAATATAAGAGGAAAATTTTCTTTTTTTTTTTTTTTTTAATTTATTGGGGTGACAATTGTTGGTAAAATTACATAGATTTCAGGTGTACAATTCTGTATTACATCATCTATAAATCCCATTGTGTGTTCACCACCCAGAGTCAGTTCTCCTTTCATCACCATATATTTGATCCCCAGGAAAATTTTCTTTATATTTAAAAATGTATTATAGATTTAGCTGAAATTTTAACATAAATTTTGTTGACCACCACTATGTCAGACACAAGGAGGCAAACACTTTTGCCTCCTTGTGTCTGACATAGTGGTGGTCAACAAAATGTATCCATCTCAGGTCTCCGCAGAGACCTGAGAGCAGATGGATTCATGGTCTCTGCTCTCAATCTAGTAAATTATTGGACATACAAATAATGCTGGACCCTCTAGTTAAATGGTGGCTTAATTCCAACCTTACTCTTCCTGGGCAAAGGCTTTCTACCAAAAGAAGTAGCAAAACCTTGGATCATCTCAATCTTTGCATGCAATTCATAAATATAAAGACTGTAATTACAAGCAAATGTTCTTTTTTATTTTTCTTCTCTCTCTTTTTCTTCCTTAACTGTTTTAAACCATTAAACTGAGACCCACACACTTTGCCAAGATCACACTAAAACCAGAGCCCAGGTTTCCTGAGCCTCAAGATCTATGTTTATAAAACAGTGTTGTCTCCTTATCAAATGTCTTAATCAAATCACTTATATTTTCAAAGATGTTTTTTCAATAAATTGAATCTAGAAATTTCACTTTGGTGTCCAAACCATACATTATTTTCACTTAAAAAGTATGTCACTTAAAAAACTGAGAGGCTCATTAGAAGTGAGAAGCAGTGGTAATTTTTTGCATGCATTGAAGACCCATTTACATAGATTTAATAGCTGGTGTCAAATTTGCACACCTTTTAGAATTTCACACATTAAATATGTTAAATACATTTAATCAACAGCATTATATCAGTGGCAGAGTAAAAGTCTCCTTCCCTCCATGAAAAGGAAGAAGAATGTATGTCATGGCAGACATTGCCATGTTTCAGTCTAGTTTAATCATAGTAGTTGTAGTAGTAGTAGTTTTTTCATCTAATGGGTGTATCATCTCTTTCATGCAAAAGTAAAGAAGCAGCTACCAAAGACCCTTACTGATTTTGATTTTATGTTTTTCCTTCAAATACAATTGATTCTAAACTGTAAAGAACAATTTTATTCTTGATCATAAAGAAAATATGTAACTATGCAATATAAGAAAGCCAATTGAGGAAAATATTTACAGTTTTTATTGTGAAATCTATCTTATCCTTGTATCTTGTCTATGTTAGATAATTCTCTCTTAAACTATGCTTTTCATTTCTCTCTTGAGAAAGCAAAGGTGGCCTCTTCCTTAGAATGCGGTCAGACTATGAAAGCATATACACTGCTTATTGTTGTGGTTGGCACATACATTTTAATCATCATGTTTGCACTCAAGATTTACTTGACGGTCATGAGTCTATGGCCGTTGAACATCTGATTTTGACAGATCAAGGGCCATTTTTTTTTTTTCCCAGAGAAAGACACTGTGATCTAGCCAATTATGACATGATCTCTCAAAGTCAGTCCACTCTGTGCTTTCCCATACAGTCTGGCAGGGTTTTCCAGGATTATTTTGTATCAAAACAAAAACCCATGCCATTTTGTTACCAAACATTTTCTCTAGTCCTGAACAGCTATATATTTCTAATAAGATGTCATACAATTTATAGACAGAAGTGTGCAATATAGATGATCTTTCTGTTCAATCTGCTAATTAAATTTAATTAAGAATTTTCCTTCCTTTCATAATGACTGCTGTGTTGTAATATCAGTATATTAAGAATTCTTCTGTGATTTCACTATTCCATCATGGAAGATAAATTTAAGAAGCCATAAGATACAGGATCTCAGAAGTAAAGTTGAGCATGTTAAAATAAGATTTGATAGGGTATAATCCATAGACGTTTTTAATACTGCCTTTAGAAGAATCTAGTTGATTTTCTGACATGTAGCCTCTCTGAGAAACACAACCCCATTGCACCTTTCTTACAAAATTCCATGAATTGCTGACAGACAGTCCAACTTTCAAACAAAGAAATCAAGTTGATTCTGCCCTGTAGCAAAAGTGTCTATGAACTTGACAAACACACACAGAAGACCTTGAGTTCAAAGTATAACCCTACAGTAAATTTTCAAGAATCTTTTCCAAGAGTATTTCCATTCCAGATGTTGTCATGTGAGAAGTCTAAATTCAATGAACTACTACGTAGTTCAAAAGGCAGATACTCAGTGCAGCTTTCAACTGTGTATGCTGAGGTGCACACTACCCCTCTTCTGTGTAGCACCTATGAGAGCTAATGGCAGCTGTAGAAGTTTTTTGGGGGTTGAATATTCATTTACGAATATCTTAAAACATTTTTTTAGTTCTGTAGATTTTAAGGCTCAATTCTTGAGAAGTAAAATCTCCAACAAAGTTTATAAACTTTAAGGGAATGCTGCATGTCAGGCTGTAAGAATGTTTATTTGAACATCTCATTGGAATATTTTGTAGGAAACAAATTTGCCATAAGCATTGTGACTATTTTGTATTCCCTTCATAACAGCAACAAAAGTTTTAAATATATTTTGAAGTGTAGTCTGGGAAGAAAGGAAATTACAAAAAAATGTTAATAGCCCTTTAAAAAAAGTTGAGTAAACAACATACATAATTATTTTGCAGAGAAATGTTGCTAATTAAAACCAAAACCATTCTATTAGTATATACACCTGCTACTACATAAACAGTCCATTTCTTGCCGAAGAATTTAATTCTGGAACAGAGCTCAATTCCCAGTTCATCTCCTAAAGGAATGTCCACTTTAAAATACTGCCTTTGTCTTGACTATGTTGATTACTGATTTCTCTCAGAGTAATAAGGACAGGGTACCAAAGGGAAAGCGTAGTATTATCATGAGAGTCGTCTCTGTAGACTTCATAGTTGTGAATGGAAAAGAGTAAAAATCAGTTTCTTCTCAAAGCATTCAGAACTCAGTTATCCCTGTTCTCAGGTCAGAGAATGTTCTTAAAGACCTCAAAGCACAGACAGTATTTTAATTAGCATAGGACAAAAATAAATAAAATGTGCCATTCCTTTCATCTTGAGCAATAGTCTTCTGACATTTGATTTAAAAATATTTTAAAGATCCTTCTTTCTTGAAATCATTACTATGTTAAATGAAGTTATTTTCCCACACTTATCAAATATTGTCCTCCATCTGCCCATATTAAAATTTTTTTGATATATGCTATAACTTAATGTCAACAGCAGCAATAGTAACAAAAATAGCATAAGAGTTAAAACATATATAACTTTTAGTCTATAACCAAGCACTATGCAGAACAATCTGTTGTTTGTGTGCATATGAGTTTTATAAGTTTTGTTTGTTTTTTGTCAGTGTAATCATATTTATTTTCATTCATTCATATAAATGTCAAAAACTTGTAAGAACATTTTTCAATTTATAGCCAATCCTTGGCATCAATGCTATTAATCATTTATTCCCTTTCAAAACATATAACTGGAACACATATTGAATTTTTTATTACATAGTAAACTACAAAGAAAATAAAAATTACCCATAATTTCACTGCCTATATATCCCTTACTCACTTAACCAATAGTACCATATTATGGGGTTAGCAAACTCAAACAGTATGAAAAGTTACAAAATGAAGAGTAAGAGCTTCTCTCCCAGTCTTAATGTAATCAAATTTTTGGTGATTCTGCCCAGGTTATATACACACACACACACACACAAATTATATATATATATATATATATATATATATATATATATATATATATATATATATTCACATACACACATATATAGATACATAATCCCACACATCTATATTTATTTCTACCTATAAACATATATATATATATATATATATATATATATATATATATATATATATCCATTAATTCACCCTAGCAACTTTAATTCAGCCCAACATGTAGGATTTTGTCTATGCTTCCTTCTTCTTTCCATATTCATAGCTCTGATAGGAGAAACCTGCTCTCATCATCCATGCTATATTTACTTAATTATTCAATCCTGTAGTATACAAAAGTATTCTTAGGTTTACCTTGCTGAAAATTATGGAAAGGAAAATTAGATTATGAGAAAATCTCTGAAAGAGAAATACTGCATCAGCATCACAGAAACAGACCAAAGGAGACAAAGTTTCATTTGTTTTGTGTTTGTTTGTTTGTTTTTAGTTTCAGGTGTACAAAACAATGTAATAGACATTTCACCCCTCACAAAGTGGTAATTCCCCTCCCCCAACCTGTTGCCCCTCTGACATCGTACATATGTATTACAATTCCATTGACTCTATTCTCTATGCTGAACCCCATATCCCATGACTATATATAGATTAAATTATAGTTGACATACAATATTATTCAGCTTCAGCTTCAGGTGTACAGTGCAGTGGTTAGGCATCTACACCATCCATGAAGTGGTCTCCCTAATAAGACATGTGCGCATCTGACACCCTACGAAAGAATCTTTACAACATTATTGATTATATTCCTCAAACTGTTTTTCATATCCTTGTGGCAATATTATAGTTGCCAATTTATGCTTTCTAATCCCCTCTCCTTCTCCCTAATTCTCAACCCCTTGCATCTAGCAACCATCCTTGTTTTCTCTATATCTCTGAGACTATTTCTGTTTACTTTGTTCATTTGTTCAGTTCTTTAGATTACACACATAAATGAAATTGTACGGTATTTGTCTTTCTCTGTCTGACTTATTTCACTTAGCATAATGTTCTCTAGGTCCATGCATACTATTGCAAATGGTAAGATTTCACTCTTTTTTATAGCTAAATAATACTCCATTGTATAAATGTACCACAGTTTCTTAATCCAGTTGTCTACCACTGGGCATTTTGGTTGTTTCTATGCTTTGGCTATTGTGAATAGTGCTGCAATAAACATAGGGGTGCATATAGTTTTTTGAATTAGCATCTTGGATTTCTCTGGATAGATACCTAAGAGTGGAATTACTGGGTCATAAGGTAGTTCCATTTCCATTTTTTTGATATACCTCCATACTGATTTCCATAGTGGCTGCACCAATCTGCAATCCCAACAGTGCACAAGGGTTCCCTTTTCTCCACAATCTCGTCAGCACTTGTTGTTCATTGATTTATTGATGATAGCCATTCTGACCAGAGTGAGGTGGTATCTCATTGTGGTTTTTATTTGCATTTCTCTAATGATTAGTGAGGTTGAGCATTTTTTCATATATCTGTTGGCCATCTGAATGACCTCTTTAGAGAAATGTCTCTTCGTGTCCTCTGCCCAGTTTTTAATTGGGTTGTTTGTTTTTTTGGTGTTGAGTTGAATGAGTGTTTTATTAATTTTGGATATTAACCCCTTATCAAGTGTATTGTTGACAATCTCCCATTCAGTAGGATGCCTTTTGCTTTTATTCATGGTTTCTTTTGCTGTGAAAAATCTTTTTAGATTGATGTAATTCCAAATGGTTATTTTTTTCTTTTACTTCCCTTGCTCGAGGGGACATATCAGTAAAAATATTACTCAGGATAATGTCTGCAAATTTACTCCCTATATTTTCTTCTAGGAGTTTTATGGTTTTGAGTCTTACATTTAAGTCTTTAATCCATTTTGAATTTGTTCTTGTATATGGTGTAAGGAGGTGGTACAGTTTCATTATTTTGCATGTGTCAGTCCAATTTTCCCAACACCATTTATTAAATAGACTGTGTTTACCCCAATGTAAATTCTTGCTTCCCTTGTCATGGATTAAATGGCCATATAGGCATGAATTTATTTCTGGGCTCTCTATTCTGTTCCGTTTATCTATGTGCCTGATTTTATGTCAGTGCCATGCTGTTTTGATTACTATAGCCTTATACTATATGATTTGAGCAACAAAGTTCTTGAGGTAAGTGGGCTCAACTACTAATTGCAAGAAAGGCTGTAAACACTACTGAATAGAAAGAAGAAACAAGAGACAGAAAAATCAACATTTCCAGTCCTATTGGCACCCATATGAGTAACATCAGCAACAGAGATTTTCAGATATGAAATACCCTATAGAAAAGCATGCACTGAACTTAAATCCTTTGCAGAAATTAAATCCTGGGCTTCAATGAACACAATAACAACTTACGTAAATTCTGACAATTAACTGACAAAAGAAAAACAAATTGTTGAGCTCATTTGTATGAATTTAGTGGCTGTTTTTCTAAAGAAAATAATTACATCCATATGAAAAGTAGTCTTAAAAACAGAGAAGTCCGTTACTTCTTCACCAAGAGAAATTAGCAGAATTGTCATGTTCGCATGAGCTCTCATGGCAGTGGTATATCAATTCAGTACAAGCCTGTACCCAGCATTAAAAAGTCTACTACATGCTTCTCCCTTTCATCACTTTTTGTTGCTTAGTTCAGATTCAGAAAAAAAATATGACAAATACATAAACCCAAATGCTCTCTCCATTATGGTGAGTAAAACAACATTGAAGTTCTATATTTTGGCTGCTTATTTTATATATATAAACCTTGCGCCATTTCTTTATTAAGATGTTTGCTCCTTTTTAAAGCCAAGGTACATATTCTGAAATCATAAGTGTTTATTTTCAAACACCTAAATTTACTCAAATACTCTTCTATTAATGCTGCACTTTATTGTAACAGTCATTCTCAGGATAATGTGTCACAAGTGCTATTTGTTTCCCTATTCTTTTACATCTATAAACATGTATTAGGTACTCAGCATATACTACCTGTTTTTTTTAAATTTAATTAATCCTTTTAAGATTCCTGACATAGTTGCTATAATTATCTCAATTTGCAAGTTTGAAAATCAAGGTTCACTGATGTTCAGTAGCTACCTCATGACAGAGCAAAAAGGTGGTAGAACTGAAATTTCAATTTTATAATAATGCCCACACTTTCTTTTTTTTTTTTTTTTTTAGATTTTTCAGTAACAGGGTTTATTGTTTAAATATTTACAAGCAATAACCTATTGAAAAAGATTAATTTCTTACAAAATTCTGCATTCTGTATTCCCAAATCACTCTATCTTGCATTCACCTGCCACATTTTCCTTATGAATAGTTATTTTCTCAAAATTCTTAATTATTTGCTAAATAGCATGTTAAAAGTCTCTCTTAGGGAGCCCCCATCCCCCAGACTGATTTTTCTGATGTGAAATCTAGCTGAAGGTTTCTCTACTTTGATTTTAGGACTATTTCCTCAGGGTGAGAACTGTAACGTTGACTATAAAATGATCACTGAAGACTTTTCTTCTTTCATGATACCAGAAGTATTTTGTACAGTCTGAATCCTCACGTGCCACAAGTATTCCTGTATGAATAAAGGATTTCTCATAATTTTTCATTCAATCACTTCTCAAAGATGAATTATTAGGTATTCCTCAAGGTTTTATCCTCTCACACCTGTTCTAATGGTTATTCCTTCACTGAGTTTTCTTATGCACACCATGCTTTGTGCTTGGCTGAGTATTTGTTCACAGTGATTACAAACCGAAGCGTCTCCCAAGTGGAGTTTGCTCATGTTGTTTAACCATGAATTAGAAATGAAAGCATTCCCACGGATTACATATCTAGGGGTTCTCCCCTGTGCAAATTCATTTGTGTATTTAAAGTTTAGAGGTGTTGCTGAAGACTTCTGCTCCTTATTTATCCAGTGAGTTCTATTATGTCATCTATGATCAGATCACAGACTGAAGGTTTTGCCACACAGATGTTACACATATGGATTCTCCTCCATATAAACTTACATTATGTCAGATGAGTAAGGATGACTGTAGGATCTTCCACATTGACTACAGTGTTTCTTCAATGTATGAGTCTCTTCCTCATTCCTTACATGTATAATACTATGCCATCTAACGTCAGAATATTTACTGAAGGCATTCATAATTTTCTCTCCATTGTGGGTTCCCTCGTGGCGTCTAAGGACAGAACACTGACTGAAGGCTTTCCCACACAGATGACATCCATAAGGTTTCTCTCCAGTATGAGTTCTCTCATGTCGTCTTAGGGCAGAAAATTTACTGAAGGCTTTCCCACATAGATGACATTCATACGGTTGTTCTCCAGTGTGTGTTCTTTCATGCTGTCTGAGGTTAGAGGATTGACTGAAGGCTTTCCCACATAGATGACATTCATATGGTTTCTCTCCAGTGTGAGTTAGACTGTGTTTTCTAAGGTCAGAACTCTGAATAAAGGCATTCCCACAGATATGGCATTCGTATGGTTTCTCTCCAGTGTGAGTCATCTCATATCGTCTAAGGCTAGAGCAATTACTAAAGGTTTTCCCACACAGATGGCACTCATAGGATCTACCTCTAGTGTAAATTTGCTTACGTTGGTTAAGGTATGACTGGTCACTATGGGATTTTTGACACTATTTGCTGATGTAGGGTTTCTTTTCCATGTGAGTTAACAAATGTTGAGTCACTGTGGAACTATGAGTGAAATCTCCTCCCAAATCATTATTTTCATCAGGATCCTCTGCAGTATGAGATTTCTGCTTTGGCATGATTGCAAATGTGTCCTTCCTGCTGATATGTTGTGTGGTTATCATTTCTTGTTTTTTAATACTACTTTGCCTGCCTGGATTCTGGCTTTGGAGAAATCCAGTTCCATCACGCCACAGTTCTTGCTCCAACTGGAAAATCACATCTGTTTTTCAATGCTGATACCCCAGGGAGACCAGATGGCTGATAGTTTCCACCATCACATCTCTGAACAGCTTTCTCTGGAATGTGTCCAGCAGGGCCCACTCTTCCTGGGTGAAGTCTATAGCTACATCTTCAAACATCACTGATTCCAATGGCTGCATTGTCAATAACTCAGTTGTCAGCTGTCTTTCTCTGGTTTTCAGTCACAGACAGTCTAAGCACTAAGCAGGCAAAGCCTGCAAGGTGTCAGGTACACATCTCCATAGTGCAGAATGTTCAACGAGCATCTTCCAAAGCCTACAAACTCTGGAAATTTGAATCTTCTCTGTAATGCACAGGACGGAGAATGTCTTCAGCATCATAGAAACAGACAATGTTGAGGTGGTTACCGAGCTTTGCTCTCTGCCTGTTGTATGCATGTGCTGTGATGATGAATTTGAATCCTTTGCCTCCAGGGATAAGGAGTCTGAGCAACTGGAGAGTTGTTTAAATGTCTGGGAGATGGTGGCTGGATTCTGGGCACTGTTTCGTCTTATTTTCCTCTGTGAGTCACCCAACAGGGAGGACAGAGCTTTCAATCAGATCTGACGGTGGTAGGTGGAACAGAAGTCAGAAAATACAGCAAGACATTCAGGGCCGAGAAAGTGCCGTAGCATTAATATTCAGAGTAGCTGGGGCTTTGCAGGGCTGAGGGGCAGGGCATGGTCCCTGAGTCTGGCCACCTTCTGGTAGGACAGATTATCTGAAACAGACCCGGATCTGGACACGGCAGGACAGCGGCTGCTGACAAGGCGGGGCTCCCTTAGACCGGCTGGCGGGTACGGGTTCGGTAGTAAGTCCAGGACACTGGGCTCCGGGTGTGGGGGCCGCAGCGTTGGAGGAATGAACGTGCGAGTACTAACTAGAAAGAGTAAAACTCGCCCCAAGGAACCCGACGCTAGAGCTAGGAAATCTGCTTCTGAGTTGATAGGCAACTGTGCGCTCCGCCCACACTTTTTATCTGCATGGATTTGTCTCTCACCATCCCTGGTGATAATCATTTGAATTTACAATGATTTTTTTTTTTTTTTTTTCTAAGCCAAATTGTGACAGCTCCATAGTGGGTAGAGCTACTACTAAAATGATTGTGACTTCCAGGACATCAAGGAATTTCACGACTCAAGGGAAATACTACTTCTATTCTAAGATATCAATTTGATTAACTTTCCTATTATCTATCTTTAAATTTTATCGGATAGTTTGTGTAGAAATTTTGAGAAGTTTCTATACATCTACCTATGGATAAATATACAATAAATTAACTTGAGTAGGAAGTTTTATTAAAATTTTCCACTTCCACTAATTTTACTAGTTCAAAAGATTGGTATTCACAGAGGCACCTCTGGAGTACTGGATTTATTCTCCACTCCTTTGGTACATACTTTTTCAATCTTGAATAAGCAAAGACTAATGAAGGAATCTGATACCAAAGTTATAAAGTAGTAGGTAAGAACAAGATTCTCTTTCAACTCAAAATGCATTTTATTTTCTTTCTCCAGTTATGATAGTAACTGTTCTGAATTGGAAACATTCCTGAGTCTTATGGCCCCTTTTGTGTGCATACTGTACTTAAACTTACAGTAAAACAAGGTACACTGGATTATAATGGCCTATTTACTTGTCTGTGTTACCCATTAGATGCTTAGTGCCTTAAAACAGAGATGTGTCTTAGGCACTATTTAATTCAGTTGTCCTCACTTTTAATATCTGGCACCAGCTCGGCAATCATTTTTTAATGAAAGGATGAACACTTTCTCGCCTCTTCCAATTCTGATAAATATACATTCGGCAGTCAGCAACAATTAATGGATTCAAATCTTAAGTAACCAAATGAAAAGTATTGTTTTTTAAAGTTAACTGGGCAACCCGATCTCAATGATACTGAGTGTAAATTACAGGGATCATTTTACTAGACATTTGCTAGCTAGTGGTTCCTAATTGCCTCCCATTGTCCACCCTCAGAAAAGCAAGAACAGCTTTATAACCGATACTTTATGTGAAAAACTGAATGTAGAATCAAAGGGAGACAATGAGACAAAGAGATTCAGGTTTCTACATATAGTCATAATCCTATTTTAACCAATAAAAGAGAATCTCAGATCAGATTTTAGTATAGCAATGTATTTTCTCACCATTAAAATGGAATACAGTGTTTTAAATGAGTAAACTTAAATGATTACTTCATTAAGTCAGCCAGACTTAGAAAAGTGTAATATAAAAATAATCATAGTGTTTGACTTTTTAAAATTTGTTCCTTCAAAAACCAAATCCAAAAGAGCAGCATATTATGAATGAAATTGAGTATGAAACACAAGTGGTGTCCCTCTATTTCACAAAGAATCTAATTTATAGAACACTGAAAGGAGAAATTTTATAACTCAAAAGTGTTTGATAATCACATCTGTAATAGAAAGAACCTCTTATTTCTTTCGGAAATAAAGGTCACAATATTGATATGACTAAATTACTCACTGGCAAAAAGGCACTGACGATTTCTCTTTTATGTTTACACATCTAAGGAAGAAAATAGCAAAACATGCGTTGAAATGTTTTTAAAATATTACATTGCTTTACAAAAAGATACATTTTTGAGATGTTGTGTAAAATGATGATGGATGATATTGAAACGTGTCTTATGACTGTGGAATGGAAATTAAGCCATAGTTAGTGAGTCTGAGAAGTAACTATGTATAATTGAAAAATGTGAGTGGTTTGAACACAAGTATCCTGTTTCGGAGACAAGGGAATAAATACACATAAAAATAACAGATCAATATAGTTTACATCTCATTGTTGAAAGTGCCACAGGTAATTACTGGTGATATTAAGCTGACTGGCTTTCTTCCTGCTGCTGACCTGACAGAAACTTTCTGGGAGAAAGTGAGAGGGTACCTGCATGAACTGCCAACTAGCTTCCTTCTCCAACAGTTAAGGTCATGTTGCTGAGTTTAGTTTAATATGACAGACTTCCTTTTTTTTTCTCCTTGGTTGAGACTATGCATACTAACTCATGTAAAGGGAGGTCTCATTTTTTACCACATTTAGATAACGAAACTACACAATTGAAAGTTCAAGTATCCAAAAGGTCAACTACTGGTAGAACCATAATTCAAATTCTGGCTCCAACATGTTTAAAACACCACTCTATGCCAGTGACACTTTTATATGGTCATAAATCTCAGTACTGAAAGTCCATGTTGGATCCATCATTGACTTCAGGAGGTTTTATGCTAATAAAACTGTAGGACATGTAAGGAAATCCAGCGTTCATTTTTTCATTTTGTATTCATTCAAGTCAAATGAAGGAGCCAAACAAATGAACTGAAAACCATCCCATGAATAAAACTGCAGTAGAATAACCTCTTCATACTTTTTATTTTCCTTTCCTCCTTCCTTTATATTTCTCTTTCTTTCACGTATTTTCTTTCTTTCTTTTCATGTCTTTTTATTTTTCTTTAAACCAGGTTCTGCCATGTAGATAGACTCATCATTAATCTCTAAGGACTTTATTTATTTCCTGAGTATGTATTTCTAATTTGAGTAGTGCAGAGCTGTGGATTGAATGGATATCCAGAAGAGTTTGGAAATTAAGTTAATGGAGAAAGTGTTTCTGTCCAAAATGGAAGCAGTGTCCAAGGATGCCTTGAGCAATATACAACTCACCTTAAAACATTTCCAGACTAAAAATGGTTTCCCTTTAATTACTTTTTCAGAACTGTAAGGCACAAAAGTATTGACACTTTAAACACAATTACATGAACCTATTTTCAGCTTTTCTGTCAAAGCTGCCTATTCAAATTATTATTTTTTCTTTATTAAATGCCTTTGCCTGTTAGTGACAGCATAATTGTGTTGTTTGTTTGAAGATATTTTCTTTGAGCTGATTAACACCCCTAATACAACTGACACACACACGCACACATACACACACACACACACACACACACACACACACACACACAGGCTTTTCTTGTTCAATCCTTCAATTTTTTATGTAAGCTTATTCACAGCTTTCATGTGTCTTAAAATTCATGGCTTTTGAAAATACTAATTATGGGTAGTATCTTTTTTTCTGTAATTAGGTGTGTTTTTTTTCCATCCATTTATCTGACAATAACTCATTTATTTTAGTGCAAATAAACTAGTCAATTAGGTCCTGAACTAGGTGGTTTACATGACTACAAGATGAAAGAAATTTCTTTTCTGAATTTGCACTATGTCATTTCTTATTTTTATCATTGTGGGGTGGGTTCCTCTCATTAACCTATAAATCTCTAGGGCAAAGAAGAAACTATCTCTCTGTACTCCATCATAGCTGGAAGCAAAAACTCTCTAGATTCTTTCTGAACACATACCAGGCAGTTGAAAAATGTTTCTGACAGATATTTTTTGTGCGTTTCAAATTACCACACTAGGTAAATTCCAACTTCAGAATATTACATGATTGTATAACACCTACATACTTTTGAAGTGCCACCACAGGATAGGTCAATTTGGAATTAGGTTCTAACTCACTTCAAAGAGGCCAGTATCAGTGGGCAATGTTATCACTTCCTAGGCTCTGAATCTGTTGACCTGATTCTCCCTATCCCCATCCACATGCGTACACGATCCTATGGGCATTCCAGCACTTCCACTCAATAGATCATATTTTGGACGAGTGAGCGAGAAAGATAGTTGCCTAGTGATAATATTGTAGATCATTATAGCCCATAGGCTTTGGAATTAGAACGCCTACCTCTGACTAACTTGTGACCTTAATCTTTGTAAGATTCTGTTTTCTAATTTGCAAACTAGGGATAATAAAGTTATATAATAAATGGTATGTTCGTAATGATAAAAATGGATAATAAATCTAAAAAGCTTTAGTGCAGTGTTAAGAAGTAATAACTCAGTAAGATATTGTGTATGATTATATATTTTCCTCTTTGAAATATAATTAAATAATATATGTTCCAATATGGTTTTGATTTCTGTACTCTTTCATATATTTGTTTTAATAACTTTTTACTGAAAAGATATAATTGCAAATTGCATTGGAAAATCTCTGATTTAGACGATCTTATACCATTCAAAGGCTATACCTACACCATAACAGGCAATATATATACATACATATATATATATATATATATATATATATATATATATATATATATATATATATATGTTTTTTTTTCAATATATTAGTTTTTTTCAATATACAAATATATTAGAATTTTCAAAAGTAAGTAGGTTATTTGGAACTGAATTGCAGAAAATTTTGATTAAAATCTGTCTAGGTTGTCTAGGTGTCTGATTGTTTGTTTATCTGTTTACTACAATTCTTAAAATAATTGAATCAAATCAATAGCTAACAATTCTTAGTAGACCCAAAGAGTCCTGTTTTCAGAGCTGTCACTAACTAGCTGTATGATCTGGGTGAATTGTTTATTCATTAATTATTCATTAGTAATATGAGATAATTTTGCTAGATGTACACTAGCTTAAGTAAACTGATGGGGGCCTGGCATTTTCTATTAGTCAGAATAAAAACTTCAAAAACTTCCACATCAGAAGGGATCTTACCTTATCTAGTCCAAAGATAGAAAATCGGAATGCCTATAGAGCCATGTAGGTAATTAAGATGAAGAAAGTATAACAATAGCTCAAGCAAGATGATAAATGGCAATTCATAGTCAATGTGGGGAAAGTAGTGTCAAACGCTTTGATCTGTGGTTAAAATGGAGTCAAGAAAATCTGTCAAAAATGGCCAGTAACTTCTTGCTTTCTATTTCTTATTGCCAAAAATATCACCGTTCAATTTTGCCAAATTTTCTGATATAACGAGTACAAATGCCAAGAAATGTTCCAAGATGCAAGAAATTACGATTTTCATGTGAAATACTCTAAATTTTATATGTTGGCAACAAATTTGTTACTCTTTACATAGTATTGTATACCCAAACAAATAGGTCATCTGGGCTACATTTAGCCCAAGAACCGCCAAACTGCCACCTGCTGAAATACAGATTCCCAGTTAATGCATGACTACCTGCAAAACATCCCCAAGAAGTAATCATTAAGTTTATGCCTATGTAGTCAACTTGATATCTTATTCAACTATTCCAATACTTGGGCAGTTTTCATAGAAAGCTGTTTTATTGTTTTGGCTAAAATGTAGTCTATATTATATTATATTATATTATATTTATTACATTACATTGTTTTGGCTAAAAAATAGTCTATATTATATTGTATTTATTACATTACATCTTAAACCAATGATGGAAATCTAATATGGTTATTCTTTTAACCTATTGAAAAAAATTATCACTTCCTGCTCCCACATTACCTAACTTTTTCTTATTTCAATTATTTCACATAAAGATGGAGTTTCTTCTTCTTTCTGGTTGAAACTGCTGAATTGATAGACTCTTTCTATATTCTTAGAATTGTTCTGGACAGAACTAACTACTGTAGTCTGCCTGTAACCAACCCATCAGCACAGTACTAAAGGGCTATCCTTTTACTCTACCACTGTAACACATAAAAAAGCTCCTTTTTTCCCCCTGGAATTACTTTGCTATTTAAATTATTACAACTATCATATTAAGATTACTGTATTTTTCATTTCTAGGATTTTCTTCATAATTTATGCCGCTTGACCCAATAATGAGATATCCTCAGATTCCTACATTACATACAATTTGTCAAAAATTAGGCTCAAATAATATAATATTTTCCAAAAGTTGGAAATTTTTTATGTCATTGTTTACATTTTTATGTTTTATGGATTTAATTAGTGTTTTGGTCATAGATTTAGACAATAATCTACACAGTTATTTTAAATACTAAAATCATTTATCATAAGATTATTGTGTAATTAAAAAAAACTATTTATTACAAATAGAAAAACTACACTGACAAATATTTTTTTCTTAGCTCATTAGAAATTTGATGTAGCTTACATCTGTCTTAAGAAGCATAGAGTTTGTGAGATTCCAAGTATGGGGTTGGGGATAATAGTGAATAGTATGTCAAAATCAAGTTCTCTTCCCAGCTCTAAACTGATGTTAGTCTATGTTTGAGAAAGGGTTTGGTAATCAACTAGAAAACAGCCAATTACATCATTGTCTAGGTTCAACACCAGTCACTTCCCAATGGATTTTCATTTTATTCTTTTTGTTTGTTTGTTTTTGTTTCTGTGTTGTTGTTGTTTTTTTTCTTCCTGACACTATATTCTTCCTTTGAGGGAAAAAGTCTACACATCTCTAAAAACAGTTTTAGTTTCCATTTTCTGATTTACTAATAAGTCATTGTATAAGAGGCTATCACCCTGCCAAGACCATAAGGATACTTAATTGTAAGATGGTGAGGAAATGTTACCCTGAGTGAGTCATATAATGTGGTATTTTCAGCCCTTAGCAAGGAATCATTCATATCTTCCCCTACACCTGTGTTAAGGGCCAAATGAGGTCATTTAGGGGTATGCAGTTTTAGCACAACTTTGAGAGTGGTTTCTCAGTTATTTCTCATAGTAAAGTTTCACTCATATGTTTCTGGGGGAAATATGTGATAGGCTGATTGTTTATGTGTGTATTTTAATAAAGTTAGCTAAATCCTATTACGGTGGTAGAGGGTACTGTGTGAGAGACATGCATTTTAGGCCCCCTCCTCAGTTTCCTAAATGCCTGGATTTGTTAAATGATAAGGAGAGATAAACTTTCCCCTGCAATACCCAAGAAGAACACATTTGTGGTGGGAATGCTCTTTTTCAGCCCCCTCAAAACCCAAAGTCCAGTGGGTAAGTACCTCAACTCCCTAGCTGTTTATTTTGTTACTACATTTTGATTTGAACTGGTTCTGAAATCTAGTTCCTCAGGACCTCTGTATTTTTCTAATCATTCATCATCCAAATATCTTATTTTCTTTCTACCACAACCTTCCTGCCAAATCACAGCTCTAACTATAAACTTTTTTATTCTTGCTCCCTAGTCTTGCTTCTGTACTACCAAACATTTCAGTAGAAAATTACATGTATTTGCTGAGTGGCTTTATTCCAATATGTGGGAGGAATGCTAGTCAAAGGGTACAAGCTTTCATTTATAAGTTTAATGAGTCTAAAAATCTAATATACAGCAAGATGACTATAGTTAATCACACTTTATTGTATACTTGAAATTTGCTAAAAGAGAAGATCTTAAGCATCTCATCACACACACACACACACACACACACACACACACACACACACAATTTTTCGATTCTTATCTATATAACATATTTTTGTTTAACCCAGAACTTCTGGCTCCAGTATTTGTCATTGCTCTCAAATTCCCAAACCATTCGCTCTTTTTCTAAAGCTTGCCTCATTTCTCTTATTATTGTTTTAAAGTTCATTTCAAGCTACAATTCCTCTCTATTCTCTTGAATAGAATAAAACATGCTTTTACAAGAATACAAAAAAATGATCTGTGACAAGTCTTTCTTTTGCCTACAACTCTAGCTCTAATAATGAACAGTTAACAATAGACTGAACAAGCTGAAAGGGCTTTACATTTTCTCTGTGTACTTCTGCAAGTCCACTCATCTCCATAGTTCTCTCCTGGGTCTTCACTCTCTAGTAACCCCTTTACTTTCCATTTAGAATCTTGGGTTCTGTTATTTATTATTTATTAATTTTTTCCAGCCCTTAAGATATGGGCTTCCCATTGGACTAGTGTCTTTATAGGCACTGTTGTTCAATAAAGTGGAGTGCAAACACTATTGGTTCTAGTGACATAGAGCCTTGACTTGCAAACCAATGTGAATTTGGACAAGTTATTTAATATCCCTAATTCTTAGTTTCCCTATTTGAAAAATTGAAAGAAACTTAATATACCTTGGTATGCCTTTCATTAGTTTTCTATTGCTATATAGCAAATTTGCACAAAATTAATCAGTTTAAAATAACACAAACCTGTCATCTCATGATTTACATTTTTAGAAGTATGGCCAAAGATTAACTGGGTCCTCAAATCAGGGGCTTGCCAGGTTAAAATCAAAGAGTCAATTAGGGCTACAGTTTCACCTGAGTCTTGGAGTCCACTTCCAACATCACAGGTTCAGTTCTATGTGGTGGTTAAGACAGATCCTCACTTGCTGGCTTCCTTGCTATCAATCAGGTACCTATTCTAGCTTCCAGATGCCACACACTGTTCCTCTTACATGGCACTTTGCTCCTTTGAGGCCAGCAGAAGAATGTATTATACTTTGAATTTGTCTGATCTCTTTTAATGGCTCACCTAATTGGGTCAGGTCCACCTAGGATAATTTCCCTATCGATTAACTATTATTTGAAAACCAAATAATCAGATATTAATATGCCTGCAAAATTCCTTGTGCTAGATAAATCAATGTAATCATGAGAGTAATATTGCATCATATTTACAAGTCCTGCTCATACTTAAAAGAGGGGATTTTTCAGAGCATGGAAACCAGGAGAATGGGAATCTTGGGTCCATCTTACAATTCTGCCTACTACAGTCATTTAATTCATAAAATTTCTATGAGGGTTAAACTATGATGCATGTAAAGTACTTTATACTGTGTCAGACTCGTAGTAGCTGTTTAATACATTTTCACTCTTGCTATCATTATTATTTTACCATCAACTAATCATCATTATTCTTGAGACTAGTACCCAGCCCACTTTTCCAAACTCAGAACTCTTATCATAGCTTGGTTCCTACATCCTAGATCCTAGTAATCAAAAAACTAGTAAGCAGATTACTGACATTTTGATTCTATTGTTTAGATTTTTATAGCATCTTACCTTTAAAAAAAACAATAAACCTATACATACTCTCAAAATTTGAATAAAGCCATGTTTATATTACATGTTCTAATAAAGCATGAACTGTTAGTCAAAATAAAACTTTATAGCATTAAGTACCACTTGAACAAATGAAATAATCTGGAAAAGAGATTTTTAAACTGCTTAGAAGTATGGAATTTTAAGAAAGAAGGAGTGAGGCAAGATAGAAATTGGAAGAAGCCGGGAAAAGGCAGATAAAACTTTGACTTGGTAGTGATTCCTCTGAATGCTTCTTTTGTTTATTTACAGCTTAATGACTCCCTTGAATTGTTTTTGCTCAAGTATTAAGGCAAATCCAAATGATTTTTGTTCCTTACTTCTACTCGTAGAAATAAATGAAAAGTTTCTGGGTTTTGAGCTGAAGAAATAATTTTTCTCTCATTTACGTCAGGGCAGCCATATGTCACAAGCAAATGCTTGGCAGGCCACCTTTGGGGACCTCCGATTTATTTCATTGTTAAATAGTTACTTTCAACACAACTACTGTTATTTTCATGCTCCAAACAGTAAATATTATGAT
The DNA here is from genome assembly GCF_057876585.1 of Rhinolophus sinicus. NCBI lineage: Eukaryota > Metazoa > Chordata > Mammalia > Chiroptera > Rhinolophidae > Rhinolophus > Rhinolophus sinicus. Next base: position 35,821,432 of record NC_142515.1, read on the forward strand.
ATAAAGAAAGGCCTGCAGTGGCCTCATCAGTCACACTCTGTCCTTGACAGTCTTCAGAGAAAAACTCCCAAAGAGAAAACTAGTATCTGTCACCCAATATTTCATCCCATGCACTCAGTAACTTACAGTTTTCGTGGTGGGTAATATAAGTGACATGCTGAGCTTAAGCTAATGAATTTCCATTCCAAAAAGCACAGCCACATTTTTTTTCCCCTCTGTATTAAGCTTTGAGCAGGTGGTATTTTCTAATCATTTATGTTCAGTTCATTGCTTTCATGAGCAAGAGGGATCAGAGATGTGAGCTATAGCTTGTGTGATAAAATGAGGATGAACAGAGCGAGATTCCGTATGCTTTGATGGGGAAACATTTAATTTGGAATCCATGGTAACAGAAGTGTGTGAGGTGGGCCTGGGCCCTGTCCTTTGTCATGAAGAAGTAATTCAACATCATCTAGCAAACCTTTGGCTAGGTTCTTGTCACTACTGAGAAATGCTGAATTAGAGCCCAGATTTCATACCGTTTTCCCCCCGAAAATAAGACCTAGCCAGAGCATCAGCTCTAATGTGTCTTTTGGAGCAAAAATTAATAGAAGACCCGGTCTTATTTTGCTATAATATAAGAACTTGTCTTTAATATAATATAAAATATAATGTAATATAATTGTGGGGACAGAGCCCCAGAGAGCAGTTTCCAGGCTCTCGGCCTCACATGAAAAGGTGCTGGCTCGGGTAGTAGATAGCCATCAGCTGTGGCTAGTTGGCCTTCAGTTGTAACCCTTGAGCCATTGGCCACTAATGTAACTGCCACGGCTGCGTTGGGGAGTGGAGTCGAGGAGCATTGAGGAGAGTCATCGGTCAGTTGGCAGAAAAGCGGACAGCAGGTCATACGTCGTGTGAATCCAGCCTCCAGGGAGACTATAGTGGTATGACTCCCCTACCTATGGCTCTGTGGGTGTTCCTTTTTGGCCTAGTCACATCCTGTGTTCTTATGTGGGGAGCAGGAACAGAGACCCCGCAGGCCGCCCCGCGTGACAATAATATAATGTAACACTAGCTCTTGTATTAATTTTTGCTCCAAAAGACGCATTGGAGCTAATGGTCTGGCTAGGTCTTATTTTTGGGAAAACACGGTAGTAGATGTGGCAAGCCATTGTCTCCGGTTAATAGAACAAAGATTTCCTGCAGGTATTGGAAACTTAATTTCCATAACTGGGCTAAATAATTGTCTGCTGTGCCTTCAAAGTGCCAGATTTTAAGCATTATCATAATCCTATTTTCCTGATATTGTCTCATTTTTAATATCCCTAATAGACTAGATCTTTGAAGGCCATATTACTCCACTTTGTTTCTCAGTTACCTTGCTCAATACTTAAGACCTGATAGTCAACTAATATGTGTTTTTGAATGGAATATACTCAAATACAAATGCATGCACTGCTCTTTCACTTTTTACTGAGGGATTGCAAAGCTACAAAATCCTTAGACTATAATATATGCAATCATATCAGTAAACTTGAATTTCTGACATTATGCTTAGCAGGTCAATACATTGTATTATAAGATGCTCTGCTACAGCTTTAATTTTAGATTAATAAGGTAAAGCTGATTATCTTTTGTTAGCACAGCTTTTACAAGTAACAATTTCATTATTTTCTAGGGCTGATCATTTTAAGTGTATACAGATATTGAATCATATTGCATACCTGAAACTAATGTAATTTTATGTCATTTATACATCAATAAAAAATGAACTGATATGGAAACAATCAAAATGTCCTTCGATAGATGAATGGATAAAGAAGTTGTGGTATATATACACAATGGAATACTATTCGGCGGTAAGAAAAGATGATATAGGAACATTTGTGACAATATGGATGGATATTGAGAGTGTAATGCTGAGCGAAATAAGTCAGACAGAAAAAGCAGAGAACCATGTGATTTCACTGATATGTGGTATATAAACCAAAAACAACAAAAGAACAAGACAAACAAATGAGAAACAGAAACTCATAGACACAGACAATAGTTTAGTGGTTACCAGAGGGTAAAGGGGGTGGTGGGGGGGAGATGAGGGTAAGGGGGGATCAAATATATGGTGATGGAAGGAGAACTGACTCTGGGTGGTGAACACGCAATGGGATTTATGGATGATGTAATACAGAATTGTACACCTGAAATCTATGTAATTTTACTAACAATTGTCACCCCAATAAATTAAAAAAAAATGAACTGAATGAACTGATAGATAAATAGAAAAATTTTTCTCTTTGAAAGTATAGTCACATTACCCTTCAGTGAGCTTATAAATACTTTTGGAAAAAAGATTCACAAGTTCAAGGCTAAAACACAAATGTTTTCACCACTGGAATGAGACATTAGGAGAATTATGTTTTAACTGGAAAGCCATTCAGGATACATCAAGGAGGTGATTTATATAACAGCAGATTATTGTAATAAAACTAATATTTACCAGCAACCTGTGGGATGTATCAGTCACAATAAAAAGTTACTAAAACCATGATTTATTCTTGGTAGTTTCTGACAGTGTTCATTTACTTGTAGAGTATGAAGGAATGGATAAGATAGAAAAGTAGACTTGGTAGGGAGGAAAACAAAGTCTTCTTATAGTTATGTGATAGGACTCTAGAGGACAAACTATCAGTAGTTAAGACAGATTAATGCTCTGTAACTTTTTACGTTACCTGCAAAATCAAACATAACATCTTGTACAATTCTTGTTTGCATAGTTACTATAGGAAGCCATTTAGGGATGTTAATGGAAAGCACTTTGTTTTCTAAAAGCAATTATAATATCTGAAAAGAAAATGAAAACCAATGAATTTAATTGTCTAAGCTATGCAATGCTAAGCTAGGTTGGGGAAAGAGTAATTGTGGTCTTTGCAATATTTTAACCTTTTAAAATGCAATTACTTTTGCACCAACCTAATATTTTACAAGGGAAATAAGTTAGTACCCATAGATTGAGAATTCTCTCTCTCTCTCTCTCTCTCTCTCTCTCTCTCTCTCTCTCTCTCTCTCTCTCTCTCTCACACGCACACACACATCTGGAAAAGTTTCCTCAGTGAATGAGAGATTATGAAAGAAAGTAGTCATTTCTCTCAAAAACATGAGAATTTATTTTGGAAATATAAATAGATGACAAAATAAACAATATATGTTATCCATTCAGTGTAAATAGTTATAGCTCAAAGGTTGAGAGGACCTTAAGTTAAAGAACCTCTAAGTCAATGGAATCAGGAAAGGCTTCCTTGAGAACCAAATTATTTTTTAGGATCTCACAAGGGCAGAAGCTCATATTGTTGGAAGTAAAAGGGAATCAAGAATATAAGCATTTTGAAAGGAAGGGATAACATAATGGATGGAGGTCAGTGAGACACTGGCTGGCAGGAGCCCAATGAACTGCAACTGCTGAGGAGACATTCACAGAGCCATGTGCTACCCACAGGAAAGGACTGGATGTTCTTGTGAAGGTGAATGACATGCAAAAGATAATAATGCCAAAGCTCACATTTATTGAATGCTTACTTACCAAAAAAATATATGTCTATACTCACTTCTCACAGCACACCTGCAAGGCAAGTGCTATTGTTAATTCCACTTTATAGAAGAAAAATATATCAACACAGCAACTTCATAACTTCTCCAAAGACAGAGATAGTAAATGATACACTGAGGATTCACATCCAAACAGCCTAACTCAACACCCCATAACAATCACCATGCCATAGTGCTACCCAAGATAGTTATTCTAGAATTTGGTATACCATTGCGATGAATGGGTCAAATCTCATTACAATGAAATCGACTTAAAGCTCAGGCAGTCTATTTTTACCCCCAGAAGGAAACAGGCTTTTGGGGGAGAAAAGAAATCTTTAACCAGAATGTGCCACCATCTCCTTCTTTAAATTGCTGCTGAATCTTGTCCTGATGGAATAATATTCATTCATACCTAAGAACTGCTAAATTGAAAATAAAGTATGGTTCAAGTCAATGCAAGAAAAACTGTAATGTACAAGTACCAGCTAGAAATTCTCAAAATAATAACATTGATTCTCTCTTTAGACACAGACATATATAACCAAAAACTAGAGTGGCAAAGAAATATCTCACAGACAGCGTAGTCTTGAGGGAAAAACATGGACACAGGCAAAAAGGAGAACAAAAAGTTTAATGGGGAAAACTTAAAGAGAAGCTTTGGTTTTTCATGCGCTAAAATGTGAACTAAAAAAATAATTAGGGGTCTGGGTGGCCTGATGTCTCAGTTGGTTAGAGTGCAAACTCTGAACAACAGGGTTGCCAGTTCGATTCTCACATGGGCCAGTGAGCTGCACCCTCCACGACTAGATGGAAGACAACAAACTGCCACTGATCTTCCAGAGGGGTGGCAGGATGGCTCACTTGGTTAGTGTGCGAGCTCTCAACAACAAGGTTGCCAGTTCAATTCCCACATGGGATGGTGCACTACACCCCATACAGCTAAATATTGAAAACGGCAACTGGATTCAGAGCTGAGCTGTACCCTCTACAACTAGATTGAAGGACAACAACTTGGAACTGATGGTCCCTGGAGAAACACACTGTTCCCCAATAAAATTCATAAAAATAATCATAATAATTAGTCTGCTAGTCATTGCTATTTTTAGGGAGAAAATGAGATTATTTAATTACCTTCTCTGCCATGCAAAACATTTTATTTCAAAGAAATAAACATATTATTTGCCCAGTGTATTCAGTCATGAATTTCTCCTTTTGAATACCAATAACAATGAAACTTCAAAATAGCATATTTTCATTTTTATCTTTGGAATATGTCTTTTTACTTTGATTTTAATGACTTTCAAAATAATCTAAACAATTTGCTCTGGTCATTTTTATGGTGTAGTTCATTGATAAAGGTTGTATCCTTCTCTTCTTCCCTTTATTTCAATTTTCTCATATTCACCTATTTTTTTCAGAATTCTTGCTACCCAACACAGTACAGAGTGCTGGTATCTTGTAGGTCAAGGTGACTGTAGCTGGTCTGAAATCGTCTTTATAATATATCTCCTCACCCACTACTTCCACCAAGAATAATGTCTGTCTGGAGAAGGAAATCCAACAGTAAGAGACTGTGGAGTATACAGCTGATACATAAAGGGTAGAGAAAGGAAGAGCCGAACATCTAGAGCTGGACATGAATGGAGGTGGGTCTTCATAATCGCATATTGTTCAGTGCAGAAATGCCAAAGAATTCACACAAGTACCCAATTAGAGGTCCAGTATTTGAATTACTGTCACTGAATTAGTGTCATCCAAATGATCGGTGTCAGCAGAGAGAAGACTGAGATAGCAGAAAGTAAAATGAAGACACATTTCCTTCAATTGCATTCATTACATCAAAAAATTCTTGAAGAGGCTTGGCAGAAGACGTGTTCCAGAACTAGATCAGCTTTCTTACAGCTTTGTAAGTTGGGTATACACATACACTGAGCACTGGCCTTTCCTAGCAGTCCACATGCTTGCTTAAGCCTGCTCTGCAGTCCACATGCTTGCTTAAGCCTGCTCTGGGTTGACAGGACAAAGGAAATAAGAAAAGTAAAATGCGGTTCAAATGTAATGCTGTACATTAGACTAAAGTGACTCTATATATATATATATATACACATATATATGTACACATTATACATATTTGTACACATTATACATATTTGTACAAATTATATATACAAATTATACATATATGTACATATATACATATACATATATACATATTTCTACAAATTATACATAGATGTACAAATTATATATATATATACAAATTATATATATATATATACAAATTATATATATATATATACAAATTATATATATATATATACAAATTATATATATATATATATATATAAAATTTAATTTCCCCAAGATACATCTACAAATACAAAAGAAGGTTCACAAAGCATGATTGAAAGAACAGATTATGTTTTTCTTGACAATGGGAAGATTTTCCAGTAACAGACAACAAAATGAAAAAAAGGATGTATCCATTTGTATTAAAATTTAAGACCGTTAACGTATACATGCACATTAAATGTAAAGGTAAGTTATAAACTGGGATAAATATTTTGCAACATATGTAGTAAGAGACACACACTTCAGGTAACATTGTTTTTGGTAAAGGGAACCCATAAATGCTGTGAGAATTTTATTTTAAAATAATGGTTCTACATACACTAGGTAAATATAATATGAGGGAAAAATATCATTATCCCAATCTAACACCATTAGAATACTTTAGAATAGATTGTAGATTGAACAATAAAACAAAATAAAACAGATTTTATCTAAATAGTTTAGATAAGAAAAGTAGAAGAATGTCTGTAATAACAAATTAGATAAAACTATTTTGAACAAAACAACATATGCATGATTCCAACTATATGACATTCTGGAAAAGACAAAATTAGTGGAAAGATTAGTAGAGAGATTAGCGGTTGCCAGAATTTTTGGATGTTGAGGGAATGAATAGGCAAAGCACAGAGGTTTTTTTAGAGCAGTGAAAGTACTGTATATCATATCATAATGATGGATTCATGTCATTATACATTATAATGTATCATGTTATATGTATCCAAATCCAAAAAATGTACATCAAAAATTAACTATGATGTAAACTCTGGCTTTTGGGTGATTATGAGGTGTCAGTGAGATTTATCAGTTATAAAAATGTACCACTCTGATGAGGAATGTTGACAATGTGAGAGGCTATGTATGTGTCAGGGCAGGGGGTATATGAAAAATCTCTGTAACTTCCCTTTAATATTGCTATGAACCTTAAACTACTCTAGAAAAACAGTCTTATTTTTTAGAAAATTCAGAAAGTTCTGATTTTCGTTAAGAGTAGAAACCAAAACAGAACAATTGACAGTGGGTGAATTGTTGCTATAGAGATAAAGATGCTACTTTTAAAAATATTAAATAATGCAGTCCCAGAAGTATAGTATTTTCAGAAATAGTAAACACAAAATTTTAAATGACTCCCTGATAGAATTAAGGGGTCATATACGTAGAAAGTTTGACATTAAGCAAATGTTAAAGTGTTGAAATTATGTGATAAATTTGATATTTGTTCAAGACGTAAGCTAAGTTTAGATTCATAGATTCTCAGTACAGGAAACAAATTTAAAAGTCATCTCAGTCAAGCACCCATCCTGTGCTTTCATGCCTACCATTACCTATGCAAAAAAGAATTGTTGGATTTGGCTTAAATGCCGCAAAAATCTGGGAATTAATTCTTCATAAGGCAAATCTGTCTTTGGACGTCTGTAATTTCTGGGAAGTTTTTAGTATTTTTGAGAAAAAAAAATACGTCTTTGTTCTCCTCTTCAGAAATAGCAAATTCCTCCAAATTATTCATTTCTATAATGCCTTGCACACTACTATCCAGGGGGGCTCTTTGACCTTCAGCTCATTTTGACAACTAATCTTAAATTTAAACTTTTGACATCATTTCCAAATTATACCTTGGTTGTCAAGATCACTGCTTACATAAACATGTGAATGACTATTCCCTAGCATGTTATGAAAAATGTGATACTGCATTTTACATATATATAATTTAAATACTTGAAAAAATACTTTTTTTGGTATTTTATACAAAAAAATTAATCACTCAGCACATTTTTATTGATTTCCTATTATATTTCTAGAAGATAAGAACATAGATATGAATAAGACAAACAAATCCCATCCTTTTAGAACTTAACATTTTAGTGCGAAGAAACATAATATAAGCACATAAAAAGTAAAATAACTAAATAATATAATTTCATATATTGATAAAATATGCAAAGACAATAAAAGTGTACAATGGAATAAAGACTCCTGGGGTTTGGCTAGGCACGGAAAATGTTTTTGAAGAAGGGACTTTTAAATGATAAAAAAGAAGGTGTCAGCTTTGCAGTGCCTCAAGTTAGAGATCTCCCTACAAATTATGTCAGCAAGGATGAAGGTCCTGAGGCAGAAATGAGTGTAGCCCATTCAAGGGAGAACCAGAAAGAAGCCAGTGTGTCTGCTGAATGTTAATCAAGGAAGAAAATATTAGGATATAAGACAGAAAGGTAAATAGATGTCATTGTAGTTGTGATGGGAAGACACTGGGAAAGGGAAGAGAAGTATGATGGAATTGAATGTTTGGATACCATCTCAAATCCCCAATGTATGTCTCTTCTCTTAGAGTAATTTATTTCCTCTAGGGGATAAAACAGACGTCATGTCCCCTTGAATGAATATGTGTTGTGTGTGAAAGAGAATAATGTATTATAAGAGGCCTGCAAATGAAAGTAGGAGGACTAGATAGGAGGTTACAGCAGGAGTCCAGGCTAAAGTGGATGATTTGACTTGGATTAGGCTTGAAGCTGCAGAGACTGTGAAGAGGGCCAATGGAGGATATATTTTAGAAACAATGAGTTTAATGGAGGATAAAGAAGACTGAAGGAAAGAGTAGAATCAAGGATGACACCTCCCTTCAGGACTCAGAGTTTCTGGGAGAATGATGATGCCATTAACTAGACTGGGAAAGCTTCATGAAGAAAAGGAAATGAGCAAGAGTGGGAAGGTATTGTCAGTCAGGTTTGTTGCATGTTACATTTCAGATAAACATAATTCATTCAAGTGGAGGTATATTAATGCATATTACAGATAACTAATGCATTGTGAGGTCAATCTAGTGAGATGTGACTTTTTAAATTAAATATAGTATAGAGAAAATACAAGATTTTATCACATGTAATAAAGAGTATTTGTATTTTGTGATTTTGTTGTTGTTGTTGTTGTTTCTTTGTTTCAGTTATGAGTTCACAGGTACATGCACAATGGATCACAATGTAAAATGTGTTTCTTATTCTGGTTCCAGTCAAAGAAGTCTGAAAACTACTGACACAGAGTTTAATAATGTAATTTAAAAGCACTTTCAAGTGGTGTCAAATTTGTTTAGACATGTTCTTCAAAAAAGTTGTTATATTCCACTTTGTTTTATTGTTTTACATGTGTCTTTAAATCTGCTAGTATAACCTTTTTTAATTGTGCAAAAGCATCTTTCAAGAAGCCTTCAATCAAACAGAATTTTGTTTTTTGAGGAAAGAGGAGTACGAACAGGAAATCACAAAATAACCCTAGCCATGGTGGCAATAAAACAAAACATAAAACACCTACGAAGAATAAAGACAGGAAAGCTAACTTGATACAAGAGGCAAGCTAGAAGTATAAAAGGACATAGAAATAGTTAATGGTTTCCAGTCATTAGAAAGAGAAAAAGGAAGCAAACAAAACTTTGTGTTAGAACCTGCTTACACTGGTTATCGCTTTTGTGTCACAGTAACCCCACTGCCTCACCTTATTTCACCCAAAGCTCCGGCAACTGGCTCACGCAGACTTAGACTAGTTTGGAGCAGGGGATGCTGCTTCCTGCCCAGAGGTTTCTTAGATGTTCTGATGGTTTTATTCCAATGGGAATTCACTCGGCAATCATTCATGAACAAGCTGAAATTGTTAGACAGTTAATGTCCCATGGGACAACGCTTGACCAATGGGGGACAGGAATCAATTGATAAAACAGTGCCCCTTGCTTGAGCTGATATTTCTGAGATACATTTTATAAGCCCTTTAAGAAAGTCCTTTCAATCAAACAGATTATCTATAGCTGTGGCCAACTTAAAAATATATTCTTGTATTGGCTGTTTCACGGCCCTGGCCTCACCCTTGCTTCCTGACATGCAATTCCCAAGTAAATTTCTCAATAATAAACTTTGGTCTCAGGTTTTGCTTTCAGGAAAACCAAGGCTACGACATTATCATTCTCTCTGGTTTATGAAATTAATTGCCAGTATTTTAAAATCATCTGGTTATATATTAACATAAATCTCAATTTTAAAAAGTTTGTTCAGAAATGCATGCAGACAGACGTAAATGACATTTTATTCTAGCTTAATATTTGCTCTGCGTATAATAATGACACTCCCTCTCTTCCATACTCCCTGCCGGTTTCTTTGCCTAAAAGCAAGAAATCAAGGCAGCCTTTGACACAAGTTGTTCTGTTAAGGTCAGAAGAAGGAAAAATTCCAGTTTAGGACTCAGTCCTAAGCTAGGTTCGACTAGTCACTTTTTTTTTTCCAGATAAAATCTACACTGATATTTGTTGAGTAGGCTTGTATCCTATGCAGTTTTAGTTTTTGAATATATACTTTGCTTGACAATAATTTTATATGTATGTCTCTAACAGATTTTTATTTATATTGAGAAAATAAATACTTCTCTCATCTCATAAATAATAATTACCAAGTGGTAGAAAATAGACCTACTTGCCATGAGGATTAAGAAATTGTGTATTAACTAAAAGTGCATTGTATAAGTCCCACTTGAATTAATACAGGGTTGGGTCAAACATATCGTTTTCCAGTTGGTCAAATTTCTTCATTAGAAGAGTACTTGAGGGCACAGAAAGATAGAAAAAAGAATGCAAGTGTACTTTTCAGGAATAAATTTGCTTCGCCAAATGTTTTCATGTAAGATAAATGTTTTCTTTATGTCTCTTGCTAAGTAAAATTTTTCTGTGATTCCAAAGGTTATCCCTTTCAGAAAACGGTTCTCAGCTTTGGCTGCATACTAGAATCACATGGAAAGATTTTAAACTGAATGTCCAGACTATGCCCTAAACCAATTAATTGAGAATCTCTGCAAATGTGACCAAGGCATAAGTACTTTTTAAAGCTCCCTGATGTGTTCAATGTGCATCCAAATTTGAAAACTAGTCCTCTATGCATATGCATTTTCTCTTTTAACAGTTATTTAGAACAAGAGTTCTCAACACTGTCTGCAATGGGGTTTTTGAAAGATATGTTTGTATCTTTTCCTTAAAATAGCACATGCACAAAAAATTATATATATATTGGATAACCTTTAAAAATAAATGTATATCAGTCTCTCTACTAAAGAGAAGTTTAAATGAGGTCATCTCCTGTCAATTGGAGACAAAGCTTTTCTGTACCTTTGAGAAGCAGAGCTACCTGGCTTACTCCCCACATGTCCTGAGGACACTGCTTTCTCTAACTCTCCACCATCAGCAAAGATGTGTTTTCCTCCCACAAATTGTTGGCCCATTGAAGGCGGTAATACACTAATGTAGTTAACAAAATGGGCTTCAGTGTGTGCTATTCCTTTACCTGCCTTAACATCCCCTTCAACATGCCTGAATTTTCGCCCTACCTGTTTCTGACTATAGTCCCCTGACATTCCTTTTCTTACAGCATTTACTTCAGAAAACTTGCAATTACAAATATTTCCTCTGAGCCTTTGGGACATATGTAAATCTTCTCTCAACCTCTTGGCAGTTTTACAACCCAGGAAATATCTTTCTCAAGGACCTGGGGACTGTTTCTTTGAAGTGTAAGCATTAAAGGGGATAGCACCTTCCAGTCTCTGTGGGAAGGTAGAGCCTAACTTTGATAAGTACTAACTGTCAAGCACAGATGTCCTAATCACAGGAAAAACAAAAAACACACACACAAAAAAAACATATTTGCAAACTCAGGAATACCTCAGTGTGTTTAATACATCCCGATGGTCAACCCCCCACTGTCCAGTATCTTCAGTACTTTTTCACTTTTTTAGTGACTAAAACCCTCCAATATTTTGTTTCTCTTTAGAGGACATTCACATCTGTAAAAAGGTTTGCTGCAGAGCCATGTTGAAAAGCAAAGCTTGTTAATATTTTCAGTTTAAATCATTTTTTAAAAATTTCAGGAAATGTCTTTTGAGTCTCTTTTCCCATTGCCTATCTTACTTGATAAAAATCACATTATCTATTTCTATATATCTGAAGAGCATTGATTTTATATGCCTCAGAAAACTTGGCTAGCTGTAAATTCCTTATTACTCTTCTATGCTTTGTCTCCTTGATCAGCATTTCCTGTTTTTTTATCAAAATCATTGAAGTATTTTATGGTGGTTCCTTTCAATTTGACAGTTTGTGCATGTAATCCAATGATGAAATAAGATAATATTCAAGTTGATGATAAAAAAAAAGAAATACTATTTCTTCGAACTGAACATACACAACACAAATATTAAAAGTCCACACCACAGATTTAGATCAATATATGATTGCACCTTCAATTTATCAATTGTCCACTTATATTTTTAATTCAATAATTATTTGTTTAGTGCATTTTGCTTGCCTGGAACTAAAGAAAGTACAGTTCTCATAGTGGTGCTTTCAGATTATTGAAGTGGCAAATAATAAAGATAAATAAAGCACAAGTAATTATTTAATTTTAATTATAATAAATGATGTGAGGACCTATCTCAGATACTAATGAAACTATGTAAAAGAAGGCACTAAATTAATTAAGCATATGCATTTCTTGGAGGAAATTTAGATTTCAAAGCTAGGTAATTACAGTTACACACACACACTTATATGTTTCATTGACTCTAAATTCAAATGTTCATTGAGTTTCTACCATATTCTTTCCAGGTTCTGTGAGGGATATAAAAATATTCCTGCATTCAAGGAATTTATTATCTAATCTAAAAAGAAAGAAAGCCTCTTGAAACATATATCCTTGAAAGACAGTCTATTACTAATTGTCAAAATAGTAGAGAAAAGAAGTGTAGTTCATTCCAGAAAAACGGATAGCCTAAAATGTATGCTGATGATAGTTATTTTATGGTGGTGAATGGAAGACCAAGTAACTACAGAGAATCAACTGGATTTTTTTTTTTTTTTCTGGTCAAAAGGTAGAACAGATTTCAAAATAGGAGTGAAAGCTGGAGTAAAAGATTGTATTGGAATATGCTATAGATAGGAAATATCTCACAGTGATTAGAAATTAGAACAATTTCATTGTGAAATTGTATAGTTTTAATAATAAGTATCAATTTATACCTGTATATTTCAGGTAAAAGTTAACATATCCTTAGTCTGTTCTAAAAACATTGTAATAGAATCTTTTTCCAACACTACCCTGAAAGAAAGGAAAGGAAAGGAAAGGAAAGGAAAGGAAAGGAAAGGAAAGGAAAGGAAAGGAAAGGAAAGGAAAGGAAAGGAAAGGAAAGGAAAGGAAAGGAAAGGAAAGGAAAGGAAAGGAAAGGAAAGGAAAGGAAAGGAAAGGAAAGGAAAGGAAAGGAAAGGAAAGGAAAGGAAAGGAAAGGAAAGGAAAGGAAAGGAAAGGAAAGGAAAGGAAAGGAAAGGAAAGGAAAGGAAAGATCAATGGGGAGAGAGCTTGTGTGGCAAATAGAAAAGATGTAGACTTTCTAAGCAATCTGTTGGTTGGCTTCTTTTTGAAGAACACATTAAAATTATGTGTAGAGGAGGAAAACACACACTTAAATTGCAAATGCTTGTTGAAATAGCACAGTGAATACTCACTGAAATGCCAACTTTGCCCTTTACCAAAAGTAACCTTTAGAAATACAAAGTTAATTTAATTGTACAGTTGCTGATTTCTGTAAAATATTTGCAAACTTTAAATGACAGTGAAGGTGCGTATGAGAAGGGAGCAGAAGTGCAAAGATTTACTACTAATGAAAAAGGCCGCATATAGAAATAAGATCACCCCAGTTGCAAAGAAACAGCAGTGTGAAGCTACAGTTTACTGTTCTATTCAGTTGGATTAATTATCTTTACTTAGGGTTATAGGGGATGTATGTCTGACACTTAACTCTGAGGGATTAAATTATCCCTATAATAATAAACCTCTTTGCTTTTCCTTCGCCAACATAATGAACCCAGTGAAGCAAACAGGTACATTTTCCACAATGCCATCCATTGCCTTTTTGTGATATAAGCATATAGCCTTGCTTCAATTACACTGATATATTAGAAGAAAATCATAATGATGTAGGTGATGTTGGATCTGCCGGCAGTTTCTGAGTGTGGGCCGGGATCGTGTCTCGTGAAGCTGAAAAATGGAAACGCGGACCAGGGAAAGGCAAACTGTTTTAAAAAGAGGATAGTTTATTAGAGGCAGGAGAAGAGGTTGCAGCTCTCAAGTGGAAGGGGATCCCAAATGGGGGGTGGGGTCATGACTGAGGCAAAAGCTCTTACTTTTATACCTTCCCTTGCCTGCTTGGGGAAGGGAAGATGTTTGAAGAAGGGAACTTGTTTGAAGAAGGGAACTTGTTTGAAGAAGGGAACTTGTTTGAAGAAGGGAACTGGCGCCTTCTAATGAAATCCGTCTACCAGGTTTGTTCTGCTTGCCCATCCTAAAGGAATTAGCAAAGTAACCCACTCTTATCTATCAGATCTGCTCCATTTGTCAGGCCAAAATGAATTTTATGATTAACCTTAAGGCCTTGTTACATTATGTCCTGGAGCAAAGGAGTGATTTCAAAACCTGAAGTTTTAGGATATGGCTGTCTTTTCTTTATTTTACCAGGGACCTACCTATCTACCTAGCAATCATACTAACTAACCTGTCTCAATAAGAGAATCAATACAGGCTCCTGCTGTGACATTTACTTGTTTACTATATCTATGGCCATATATGTTGCCTGTCTTCCTATTATAATTAATGACAACAGCAATGATAATGAGGATGTGAAACAATCAGAGGTCTCATTTATTGCTGGTGAAAATGCAAAACTCCACAGACACTTTGGAAGACAGTATGATGGTTCCTTTAAAACTAAATATACTCTTACCATACAATTTAACTATCATGCTTCTTGGTATTTACCCAAAGGAGTTGAAAACTTATGTCCACAAAAACCTGCACTGTTATCTAATTCCACCCTCCTCTCATCTCCCTGTCTCACCTAATGGAAATGAACAACTAGGAGACGATTGTGAAGTTCACAGCCCAATGAATCAAAACCACTAAAAGACTGAGATTTAATGATAAGTCTATAGAATGCATGCTCCTCCCCAAAACTTATTTTTAAATCTTTGTCAAGCAATTTATTGATCTCCATTTCTTTAGTGAAGGTTGCTGGAAAATTATGTTCCTTTGGTGATATCATTTTCCTTGAAGTCTTGTGTAACTTTTTCACATTTGAAGAAAAAGTCACCTCCACCAGTCTTTAATAACTGGTTTTGGCATCATATAAATCTATTAAAATTCTATTGGCTCTATGCTCTATGCTGTACTCCCTATCCCATGACCATATATATAAAATTATAGTTGACATACAATATTGTTCAGCTTCAGCTTCAGGTGTACAGTGCAGTGGTCAAGCATCTATACCATCCCTGAAGTGGTCTCCCTAATAAGACATGTTCCCATCTGACACCCTACAAAATCTTTACAACATTATTGATTATATTTCCCAAACTGTCTTTTGTATCCCTGTGGCAATATTATAGTTACCAATTTATGCTGTCTAATCTGTTCCCCTTCTCCTTCATCTCCACCCCTCTCCCATCTAGCCACCATCAGTTTTTTTCTGTATCTCTGAGACTTTTTCTGTTTACTTTGCTCATTTATTCAGTTCTTTAGATTCCACATATAAGTGAGATCATACGGGGAGGGGGCTTATCACTTTGTGAGGGGTGAAATATCTATTACATTGTTTTGTACACCTGAAACTAATAATTAAAAAAGAAGACAAAAACTGATTTTGGGTGAGAAACACTTTCCACAATCAGCCAGATGGGGATTCTGAGGCTTTCTCAAACTTTTTTCTACAGATGTACCTGTGCCACACCTCTTGCTCCCTTGTGTGTGTGTGTGTGTGTGTGTGTGTGTGTGTGTGTGTGTGTGTGTTTTTTGGGGGGAAGGGCAGGCAGTTGGGGGACATTTAAGATCCTATGCCTTCTCTTGATCTTGCAAAGCCAAGCCAGGTGCTATAAACCTCCATTTCTTTCCCCTGAGGTAAGAATCTTCAAGGGAACAGAGAAAGACGATCCTCCTTTGTGCTCAGGTGGTGAACTGGATATTGATGGGAGGTAAAGATGCCTATCACAATAATGGATTTGTTGATAAATGCATGTTACATCTCTACTCTTACTCTTTCTTCTTTCACTCTTCGATGTAATTCATACCACCTTACATGGCACATCTAAAGTTCTTCCAGAATAAGATGGTGTAAAATGACTTTGTGTTGTTCATAGCATCCACAATACCTGCAATAGTGCCTGGCAATGGTCGCTATGTATTAATATTCTTACATTAATCAGCAAAAAATATTACCAAAATGCAAATCCTAAAATTAAAATAACTGCTGGCATGTACTTTAAAATGTTTTGTTTTGTTTTATGTATCCCAATGGATAAGCAAAAAGAACTAATAGACTTGGAATCCCATGGTCAAGTAGTGGCATGTGTAAGCACAATCAATTGATCTGTTAATCTAGTGTGATTACGCTACAGATTTAATGAGTAAAATGGGGAAAGGAGGAATAGATAAAAGAAGCAGAAGTAAAGACACCATAAAACAACGTAGTCTTATTTCTTGTAAATGAGAAGTAGTCCATGTATATGTTTTTACATGAAGGACTAGGACCTCCTTAGGTCATAAGAAATGATGAAGAAGTGTGATAAGAAAAGATGAAGGGGCCTCCACTCCAATGATAACACATGTAAAGTATATATATATATATATATATATATATATATATATATATATATATATATATATATATATATGGCTTTTTACATTGAAGTGGATAATTTAAGTATAAAATTATTAATATCCATATCTGAGGCTCCTGAACTTAAAGAATGATTTGTTTGGGTTGAAGTACCACTAAGCACTAAACACTGAGCACTTAAGAAAATATAGAAGTACTTTAAAAAAATCTTTATAAAGAATGCCAATAGGAGCAGAAGAAATACACTTTAAAATTATCTAGCAAACAATCCTTGTCCCTGCTGTGAAAAACATAGTTAGCTGTTCTCATTCACTGCTGTACGAATGATTCAAATGTGTAATATTCTACTTAATTTGGCTGACTTTGGAAAATATAGCCTTCTAGAAAAACAGATATTTCTTCAGGAAATGCGTGAAACCACTTATTAAAGTTATTTATGTCTATGAGATAGATGCACCGATCATTAAAAACTAAATTAGATTATTTTATATATACGCAGAAGGTGCCAGAGAAATGTATACACATTTTAAGAAAGGAAAAATCTGTATTAAAATTATGCTGATGGTAACCACTTTGAGCACTTCTTGTAATTGCAGAAGTTAAACGTGATTTATAGTCATCTTTTGTTATCAGTATATAATGAGCATTACAATTTTAACGGTTTTTCCTTTCTTAAAATGTGTATTCATTTCTCTGGCACCCTTTGTATATACTAAAATTACATATTTTAATATTATAGAACATATGCTGAATTCAATGATATTCCACTCACCACACCAAAAATGATATATGGCATTTATTTAAATGCAGCTGATAGTGGTTTTATTCCTTTCATTTTTTTCATTATGTCATAATTTAAATACAGTAAAAGTCACCTTTTTAGTTACAGTTCAGTGAGTTTTGACAATTGTATATCAAGAAACAGAATGATTGTATCATACTTCAAAACTCCCTCATGGCCCTTTATGGTCAATTTTTCCTCTATCCCCAGCCCATGGCAACCACTTCTCTGTTTTTTGCTTCTACAGTTTGCCTTTGTAAGACTGTCCTATTAATGTAATTCTACAACATATCAATTTTGACTGTCTTCATCACAGCCTAACACATTTGAGATTTACTCATGTTGTTGTTCATTCCTTTTTGGTGCTAGTACTATGCCACCACATGGATGTACCACAGATTGTTTATTCATTCTTTAGTTGCTTACTTGCCATCCTATGTTTTATTTGGTAAAACATCAGTTCAAATTTTTTGTCCATTCATTACTGAGTTGTTGTTTTCTTCATTTTTTATTGTAGTGAGTTTTGAGTGCCCTTTATGTATTCTAAATACAAGTTCTTTTAGTGTATCCGTGCTTCGCAAATCTTTTCTCCCAGTCCGTGGCTTGTTTTTCAGTCTCATAAGAGCAGAAAATTTTGATTATGATAAACTCCAATTCATCAATTTTTTTCTTAAATGCCTGGAACCAATAAGTCCCCCATTCTTTTCTGTGGAACTTTGTGTGTATTACGGTGTATCTGCAATGCTCAAGCAGGTAGTTTACAATTTTGCTTCTGTTTTCATTTTCTGCTTATGTAGAACCTCAAAGTCAACCAGAAGTGAGAGTTTAGGATGCTCTTACTTCTCTCCTGGGACTATAAACCCCCTCGGGCATGTGCACAGTCCTATTCGTGTATGCAGCCTTCTAGATTCCCTAGAATATATTGGAGCTTTACAAAATCCTCAATGGACATCTTAATCACAGAATTTTCCTTTTACATTTTTTGATTAGCTTTTTGTTAGCCCCAAGTGTTATCACTGCCAAGGCAGCTGCAACAGTAAGCAATTGCTGCTTATTGTTGTTGATAATGCCCTCAGAGAAAAGGCTATGTGCTCTGACTGAGCTCTGAATTAAGTCAAATACCACAAGTCATACCAGGAAGGAGTTCAAGGGAATGTCCAGATAGATAAAACAATGACAATTCTCTGAAAATGATGCTTTCAGAGAACTCCAAACTTGTTGCCACTTCATAGGCTGCTAGCCTCTTGTTTTTGACTATGACAGAGGAGCTGTTAATTTTCATTGTTACTGCACAGCTAGGATGAGGAGATAGAAAAAGAGTAAGTTACAGTGTTCTTACATTTTTCTTGATTAAATATCTCTCTGATTGTTCTAAGCCTTTGGTTATTTCCAGAGTTTAAAAGAGGTTAATTTTGATGATTTTTTTTCCAGTGTTCTTATTGTTTTTTTTTTATAGAAAAGCAATATTTTGGATGTTTATTCCACCATTCCTGCTGATGTCTCACATATAACTTCTTGTTTCAAGTCTCTGAAAGATACATCTGTGTTTTAACTTTTTTCTAACTTTACAGACATGAAGGCAGTTCCAGGTCCAATATCTAGGACCACATGTCTTCTTAATATAAAGTTATATATTGAGTGTAACAACTGGATTTTTACATTGAAAATCCCCTATACTTAACATGAATCTTTTGGATATCTTCAGATCCAAACCATTGGTATCCTGTCATCCCTAACTTTGAGTGATGGGATCTCTTTAGGTAGGTGATCCATGAAAAAAAACTTGAGTCGGGGGCACACCTAGATACTTCAAAACAAGAATATATGTACACACTGCACCCTTTCTTGCAATGTGACTAAAGGAGTTTACAAAAGCCTGCACACAAGAGGACAAATATACAAATATTCAATGACAATATTAAATAAATATGAGGAAAGAAAAATGATGTGTGATCTGAATTTTTGGTGAAGGGTATTTTTCTTGTTATCTATTATTGCATAACAAATTCAGAGTTGAATTTCATTGATATGATTTCCAATTATTTCTTAATTTCCCCCCCAAAACTCCCCAAAGTGAAAGTAGTTATGGTGATAGGTACTAACATATCTGTCTAATATAGCCCAGTAGTCACCACAAAGGATAGTTCTAGAACTCCTAGGTGGCTATGTCTGAAGCACCAACTTATTTTCCATACCAGTGACATTTTTGATTGGGTGGATATTTTAATTTAGTGAGTGAAATAGGAGAATGAGTACGGGAGACTTAATTTTTCAGTTTTGCCCTTCAAATATGTTATTTGATCTTCTACTTTTCAGTATAACTTTCTACAGAAACAGTTCCCACAGAGTAATAAATCACTAACTAATCACAATAATATTAAGAAAAGGTGGCATAAACTGGGGACATATTCTAAATATTCTGTATGCTTTATTATTAAGGCAAAGATATAAAGACAAGACAAAACAAAACAAAAACAAATCACTTGTTGAATGTTACACAGATAGTAAATTTGGGGCCAGGATTGGAATCTAGGCTAACAGACTCTAAAACCACTTACCTTTAGCTACTACCCTACTTCATACTATATACTGACATGTACTTTGGAAATAGGCAGAAAATAATTTAAATGTTAAATATGAAATAAATTGAAAAAATCAAATAAAATTAAAATGTTTTAATTTCTCAAGTTTCCTGTACCTGAAATTCCACCCTAGCACGTTGGGGCCAGGACAATCTTCCTGACCCTAATACTACCGTGTTTCCCCACAAATAAGACCATGTCTTGTATTAAATTTTGCTCCAAAAGATGCATTAGGGCTTATGTTCAGGGGATATCATCCTGAAAAATCATCCTAGGGCTTATTTTCCGGTTAGGTCTTATTTTTGGGGAAACACGGTAGTTAACATGGGAACTGTGTTATCTTTTAAGCCATTCTCTCTATTAAGTCTTACACCTGGTATCAACATACTGTCATGCGGGGCAGCCTGCCGGGTCTCTGGTCTCACTCCCCACATAATAACGCAGGATATGGTTAGGCCAAAAAGGAACACCCACGGAGCCATAGCTAGGGGAGTCATACCACTATATTTTCGCTGGCAGTTGGGTTGGAGACACAGGAAGCAGGAGGTACACTGTCCGCAACCCGCCGTCCTTACTGCAATCCGTGCTTGCCAGCCACCATCTTCTTGCTAGCCCCCATTTCCTGCTAGCATAGCCATGGCAGTTATATTAGTGGCCAATGGCTCACCGGTAACAGCTGACAGCCAACTAGCCACAGCTGATGGCCTGCCAATCACAGTTGATGGCCATTTACTACCTGAAGCCAGCACCTTTCCACGTGAGGGCCAAAGCCTGGAAACTGCACTCCTGGCTCTGTCCCACACACCACCTCCACAGGGTCTTGCCTCACAATCTACGCGACAAGCGTCTTCCGCGAGGGGCCCTGTGCGAGGAGCCTGGAAGTGAATGCAATATCCTGGACACAGCCAGGCTCTCTGGGCACATCCAGGTTTCTCAGGACACCACCAGTACTTCTGGACACAGCCAGACTTCCTGGGCTTCTTAGGGTACCACCAGCCTCCCTGGACACAGCCAGGGTTTCTCAGGGCACTGCCACTGTTTCTGGGCACAACCAGACTTCCTGGGCTCAGCCAAGGTTCTCAGGACACCGCCACTCTCTCTGGGTATAGCCAGACTTCCTGGACTCAGCCAGGGCTCTCAGTGCATTGCCACTCTCACTGGGCACAGCCAGACTTCCTGGATTCAGCCAGGGCTCTCAGGGCACCACCATTCTCTCTGGGTACAGCCAGACTTCCTGGACACAGCCAGGGCCTCTCAGGCCACCACCACTCTCTCTGGGACTCTCAGGGTACTGTGCTGGAACAACCACGACTCACAGTCAAGGTGCTTACATATTCTCGATGGCGGCCAGTTTGGACACAAAAGCAAACATCTGCCAGTTCCACTACATGGTGGTATGTTCCCAAGAAAACAGTCAAGCGGTCCATTAAATTAGGGATAACACCCATTCCTCACAGTCCATAGTCATTCTCCAGGGCTGTCCTGGGGGTGAGGGACGACCTTGACCTTACCCTCAGCTCCCATGGAGGACTCAGCAAGCGTATTCTCCTGGGACAAGTCCCGCATCAGGGCTGCGTCAGCAAGTACTTCCCAGTCCACAGGGCCACAGTGACCTTCGCTTTCTCTGGCCTATGCTGGTTGGGAAACCGTCCATGTCTTCCCACCCCTCCATGGGGGTCCAGCTCTCCGGCAGCTGCTCCTCCTGGTCCTCCTGTGACTGAGTGGTCATAAGCACAAACTGTTTCACCGACCTTCAGGGAGCTTTGACCAGCACCGCACCCTGCTCGCTGCTCCATTTGTCATGCGGGGTGGCCTGCGGGGTCTCTGACCCGTCTCCCCACATAAGAACACAGGATATGGTGAGGCCAAAAGGGAACACCCACGGAGCCATAGGCAGGGGAGTGTGGGGACAGAGCCAGGAGTGCAGTTTCCAGGCTCTCGGCCTCACGTGGAAAGGTGTTGGCTCAGGTAGTAAATGGCCATCAACTGTGATTGGCTGGCCATCAGCTGTGGCTAGTTGGCCGTCAACTGTAACTGGTGAGCCACTGGCCACTAATATAACTGCCATGCTACGCTAGCAGAAAATGGGGTCTAGCAAGAAGATGTTGGCTGAGCCTGCAAGTGGCACAGTGAGGGTTGCGAACAGTGTGGCTCCTGCTTCCTGTCTCCAACCCAACCGCCAGCGAGAATATAGTGGTATGACTCTGCTACCTATGGCTCCGTGGGTGTTCCTTTTTGGCCTGACTGTGTCCTGTGTTCTTGTGTGGGGAGCGGGAGCTGAGACCCCTGCATGCAGCCCCAGACGACAGGAGTCACACCACTATATTCTCGCTGGTGGCTGGGTTGGAGACACAGGAAGCAGGAACCACACCCACTGCAATCGCGCTTGCCAGCCACCATCTTCTTGCTAGCCCTCATTTCCTGCTAGCATAGCCATGCAGTTACATTAGTGGCCAATGGCTCACCAGTTACAGCTGACAGCCAACTAGCCACAGCTGATGGCCAGCCAAACACAATTGATGGCCATTTACTACCTGAGCCAGCACCTTTCTATGTGAGGCCGATAACCTGGAAACTGCTCTCTGGGGCTCTGTCCCCACATTTACCTATTATTGTATACATATTCAGAGATCAGTAGAATTGTGTAGAGTATCATAATGGTTAAAATCTGGTTTTTTTTGAGTCAAACTAGGCTAGGGTTAAATTCTACCTCACAGTTAATTAGTTGTAGATCACAGGCAAGTTTCAAAAGCTCTCAGAGCTTTATCCCCACATCTCCAAAAAGAGAATAATAATGACTAACTCACTCAGTTATTTGAAGATTTAAGGATAATTATAATACTAACATAATAATATTATAAGACCAAAATCCCATATTTCAACTTGTTAAATCCAGACATTTTTGAAAACTACAGATTTACAGACATATTTGACCTCAAAATCAGCCTATCAGCATTGTGAATACCAGTCTTAACTGATGTTTTTTTTTTTAAAGTTATGCAGTAAAATGGGATATCTGATTTGCATCCAGAACCAAGCTGGTTAGAAGAGAAAGTTTAAAACCCAACTAGGACTACCAAAGTCTTCTTTCTACATCAAATATAACTGTACCTTTTGTACAGATAGATTGTAGGACCACAACTACAATCCCAATTTTGTTTTAAGAATTAGCCATAATAACTTTAAAATTAACTTTGAGCACTTACAGTGTGTCAAGTATCATGCCACTAGTAAATCACATATAATTGTATATAATTCTAACAACCACTAACAGGGTAGATCTTACCTACACACACTTAACAGAAAAAAAAAAAAAAAGTAAGCTCTGAAAGTTTCTATGTTACTTGCCAAAACATCATACTGATGGAAAGTGGCAGATCAAGAATCAGAGCCAGGATTTGTATTCCATAGTCAAAATGTTCAGGGATTCCTAAGTAGATAAATATTTCTGTTAGCATGTATTATTCATTAGATACCAGACATTGTAAATATTCTGGAAGACAACATTGTGTGTTATTTTCATTTCAGATCTATTTTACTTGAGTGACTTTCCTTCCTGAACTGAATGTTCCAGATGCAAAAATAGTATAAGTTTATTTCTGTAAGTCGTAAGTGACTGTTTTAATAGTCAAGGTGGTACATATAACAAGCTATTTGAGAACCACTCATGTAAAGGCAAGCATCAGTTTGGGGGACATTTTCCAGTTATATCTTTTAACAAATATAATCTGAAATGCAAAGAAAATATCTCATTTAGGTACAAGACTATTGTACCTATTCATATAGTTTTCCATATTTATAAGAGAGCAAACACTTCTTTCACAGTATACATAGATCAGGAAATTGTTCATTATAAATAGATTTTTATAAAATATGATGATCATTCAGATATAATGCTGTGCAACGTGTGTGGTTTGAGATGCATGTTCACATATATATTCTATTAAACAACATAAACAAAGGTTTATCTGAAAGCAAAGGATTCATTGAGTCCCCATAGCTATTCCTTTTGTGGCAAGCTTGGGTTGGTAGAGACATGTCACTAAGCATACTCTGGCAGAGGGACCCTCACCCCAACAGCTTTATATATTTATTGAATCTGTGTATGATATCAGGTTTTCTGTATAACCAAAGGAGCGCCTAATCTAGGAACTAAGACTGCAAAGCCCTCGTTTCTCAACCAGGAGGGCTACAAAGCGACCTTGGTCATATTAGTGAAGGAATCCTCTCTCCCTCCTCTGTCTTCTGTGATCTGGTTTAGTCTAGCAAAACCAGCTCATGTCAACTGCACCAGAAAGACAAGGAATGAGCTCCCATGGTCATCAGGTTGTTCCTTCTATTATAAAAGTAATTAATTACAAAATATGTTCTTTAAATAGTAACTTATTTAAATTATCTTATAATAATATCATATTCTCCCCCTAATTTTGGCTTAAATATTAGTACTCCAAGAAGAAAATGAGTAACAGAACAGAATACTTATTCATGGAAATAAAATACCATAGCAGAGTAAAAGGCAATTGAAAAATGAGAAATTATTTGCAACTGATATTACAGAACAATGGCTTCTAACAGCAGAGAAGAAAAAGAACCTCCCCACCCCTGCCAATGAGATAGCATTTCACACAATCGCATGGCAAAATACACAAAAGTTGGACATTATTAGGTTGGTACAAAAATAATTTTGTTTTTTGCAATTATTTTTAACCTTTAAAACCACAATTACTTTTGCACCACCTTAATATATTCTGTGATTGAGACTCATATATACAGTTGATGGGCATGTAAAATGGAATAAATCTTATAGAAAGATTTTGACAATATTTAGAAAAATCACCCCATGTATGTTTATCGTTATTTCAGCACACTCCCTTCCAGAAATCCATTTGCAAACACATACAAAAAATATACAAGTTAGGATATTCATTGTAACACTATAATAGTGAAAGAGGTAAAGAAAAAGGCTATTCAATGTGGGATTGCTTGAAAAAAGTATAGTATATTCACACAATGTAGTGAAAAGAAATTAATTTTTGTCTCTATGTGCTATTAGTGGAGTATATGTAAGATATACTATTTTGGGGAAAATACAGACAAGTTTATATAACATGTTGCTTATCTAAAAAAGGATAAGGAAACTAAACTCTTGCAAATAGCTTAATAAGTAGAAAAAGATAAATTAAAAGCTTAGAAAATGGTTATCTAGAGTGAGAGGAAGGTAACGGGGTGGTGAGATCCAGAATGGAACCTAGACTTCTCTGAGCATACTTTAGATTTTATATTTATCCTCAGTACCATGTAAAGGGATTACATGACTATAATATAAAAGTTATGTAAAATTTTAAGCAAAATCTAGAAATTGTGAGATAAAAATAGAATAAATTAACTTATCTGTGCATTGAGTTGTCATCTTAACCACAATGAGAGGGATTTCTCAAGGATATATTAAAACAGCATAACTGAACTGTCCTTATCTAGTAGGATATATCACAAAGACAGCCCAAATACTTATATAAATAAGTAAATGAATAACTAAGCAGGGGAAAGGAAAGAAGAAAGAAATGAATAAAGAGAGGACTTACAATCATTTTTATTAGCCGTATTGTTATAATTGTGTTGTTACTATTCTAATATCTATCTATCTATTCATATATAATGACTTTATATAAGATAAGCCTTATAGGTGTGCATGTTAATATAGTTAGAAATTAATATTTTAGCAAAAAGAAAAAAAAGGAAAGAGATAAAACAAGACAAAGGAGAACGTTGTGTTTTTTAAATTGGGGATCTGTCCTAAAGTACATAGAGAGGAAACAAGAACCGAAGGATTCCAGAATATAGTAGTACCTGGAAAGAGAAAAAGCCAAGCAAATTTTCAAGAGTATCGATGTACTAGAAAAAAGAGAATAGTTCAAATGCTGTCAGGGTAAAGAGGTTTGGTAAATGCCTTGGATTTTCTTTGAAGCTCCACAATATCCCCATTTTAGGAGTAAGGATTATATTCCAGAACTAAGTACTATGCCCTAGGAATAAGATTTAAAAAAAAAAAAAAACACACGAAAACATAAGACAGGACAGAACAGAGGTTACTTTTCTCAGCTGAGAAGACTGGGCACAGTTGAACATGACTTGATAAAGTTGAACTGGAATTAAATGAAATATTTTTACATGTCTAGTGGTTGAGCTAGCATTGCTGCACCAACGCTGGGGCTTTTGACTAGCAGTTACCTGTAGTTGTTCCTTGTGACCTGGGCTTCTTAAGAGCAGAGAGGCATTCAGGGCTGTTGGATTACTTACATAATAGCTAAAGATTTCAAGTGTTATAATGAAGGAGTTGGAAGCTGACTTGCCTTATGACCTAACAGGCCCAAGTTTCCAAAGGTATGTATCCCAGCAAACAAGTGAGAAGCTTAATTACTGTTTCTGATCTAACCTCAGAAGTCAACCAGAATCAACTCTGTCATATTCTTTCCAATACAAGCAAGTTAAAATCCTACCCAGACTCAAAGGAAGAGGACATAGACCACATCTGTCAATGGGAGAAGTATCAAAAACGTTAAGAATATATTTAAGCAATGCACCCCCTGGGGAAAAACAAAAAACAAAAACAGAAACAAAGACTACAGCTTCATGATGATTCAACAGTAATTTCTCTGCCTACTAATAAAAAAATCTCAGCATGTTTCGGAAAAGAGAGTAGGTTACAGAGTCTCTATAGCATATTATCTACAATGTCCAATATAAAATTAAAATAACTAAACATTTAAAGAAACATAAAATGTGAACCATAGTTAAGCGGGAAAAAAAGAATACTGTTTTGAAAATAGTATGTTAACTTTAAAATAACTATGGGAAATTTTAAGAACCTATAGGAAAAGATAGATAAATTAATATATGAAGAAGATAAAGAATTAGAACAAAACTGTGTAAAAAAGAAAAAACAATGGAAAAACTAGATTGAAAAATGTAATATCTGATACCAAAATTAATTTGATGATCTGAAGAGCAAATTGTACTAATCAGAAGTGTCAACTTTAAGGCACCGCAATAGAAAATATCCAAACTGAAGAACACAAAGAAAAAATATTTAAAATAATAATAATATTATATGCTTTAACATACATGAACATGGTGTTCAAGAGATGAGAAAAGAAAAAAAAATTATATCTAGAAATTTTGAAGAAGCAAATGTCATGAATTTTCCTAATTTGATCAACTTACAAATTGAAGTACCCTAATAAAATACAAATAGAATAATTTCAAAAAGAAACTGCATCTATGCATTTCAGAGCCAAACTGCTGAAAAACAAAGACAAAGACAGTATCTTCTAAGCATTCATAGAGAAAAGTAATAAGGATAATAGCTGATTTTTATCAGAAATAATGAAGGCCTATTTTTCAACACAACTTTTCAGTTTCTAGCACCTTCACTCACTGAGATAAATTACTCATACAACCTTTTTCTTATTATTGTTCTAATATTTTGGGAGCAAAATACGTACATCTCTCATAATGTCAAAGTTAATGAAACAATAATAATATAGGAGCTCATAAATGAGTTACTAAATGTAATTCTCTCTGTTCCTAGCATCAATTTCTCTTTCTTACTGCCCTGAATAGTTCATCATAGTAATCGTAAACTGGATTGAATTTAAACCCTGGGAATATCATCTAAAATTGCATATATGAAAACACACATGTTACCAGGGAGAACGCATAAGACTCTCATGTTGGTTTTAAGATTTTTTTTTTCCAGGCATGCATTATGATTCTTCTATAAGATCAGCTAATTGTTGACACGGAAGTCACAATTAGCTGCCTGTACTTGGATGGCCTTCAAAAAAGGAAAAAATCAATAGATGAGGTTTATATTGTTCTCAAAAGCTCTGGAGAGGAAGCATCATACACTGATAGAAATAGTCAAGGTGGCTGGATGCCAAGATACCTGAGGGAATTACAGTGATGGAAACGGGAAACATGCCAACGACCATTAGTGTCTACTCTAAAATGTCAGCTGATGGTTGCCAAAACTATCCCTTAAATATCTCAATTCAACCCTTGAACATTTAACCTTAACTCAAAATATGTATCGCCTTAGAGAGTCAGCAACCTTTTTAAACAAGAAAGGTGAAAATAAAATTAAGGCATTTCAAAAACAACAAAAGACACACAATTTCACAGATATGTCCTTGATTGAAGCAATTTTCTTTTTACTTTTGCCTTTCCTTTTCCTCTGCTACTGTCTAAATAATATCAGTTCAGGGAATAAGGCTGGCATAGAGAAAGGCTGGAACGAGAAGAAGTACTATGTCTCATGAAACTAGGTGCTTCCTGGAGTATTTGATTCATTGCAACAATTCTGTGAGTTCCAAATCAGTTTCTCAGTTTCTGGTCACACATTAACATTCCACTAAGCTGTCTGCATGTTATTTAATTAGTCAAAAATACAAAATATTTTCAGATTAGACATGTCCACGGAAAGCAAACACATAAGCCTAACTCTCCTAGATTGCCAGGGACCAGAAAGGGAGTCACTGTTCTGCCACTGTCACTATCAGAGACAAGGAGCCTCTGAGCAGCTGTGAAAATAGCTCTTGCTTCCTCACTGCTTTTCTTACTCAAAGATTTCATTATCATTCAGGGAGATCTTACACAAACAACAGTGCTCTTCTTCATTTAACACCATGATTTACATGTAAGAGCATTTCCTGATTTTTGAATTTCATGCTCAGTATTAGCAAGGCCCAAGTTATCTGAAGTAAAGAATCTGTGCTGTAGTGAATTTGAACAATATTTCTGTCTCCAGCTTTATCATCAAAGACTCTGCAGTCCATCCCTCAACTCCAATTTAACATCCTTTTCTCTGTGTAATCCTGACAGTGGGTTAGTTTCCAATGCCAGTGATCACAGCTTCATTTCCCCTACAAGGGCCTTTTGTGGATCTTAAAATCACCCACTGAGAAATATCAACATTTTTATCTCTCCAATCTTTGCAGCTCTCCTGGGCAACAAATATTATAGCCTTGCTCAACCACAGGCTTTTCTTCTTTTGTTCTAGTAAAGCCTTTTGTTGCAATGATAGATGTTTACTCAAATTATATGAAGGGTCGATTTGCTGTTTGGAAGTGGATGACAAGGACAGGAAATGAAACTGATTGTAAGAACTAGGATGGTCTTGAGATCCAAGGAAGCATCTAATGCTACATAGGTTCAGATAATTAAAAAGACCCACAGACTCCATAGAACATGTTCATATAAGACTTGAATAAAGATAAAGGGCATGGTAGAGCAGGACAAAGCAAGAACACCCAAGTATTGTGGTGGCCTAGGGCCTTCTGGGAGAGACTTCCTAGGGTTTTAGTCACAAAAGACACTTTGTCTCTGGATTATGAAACAGTATATAATGTTCAAAGAATCTCGGTTTCAGAAGAGATCAGGCAAAAGTTTTCCAGCAGGATTTATCATATCCTACTGACCACAAATTAAAGTGAGATTTTGTAACCAGTTAAATGATATGTAAACCGTTGATCTACACATCACTAATTAATGTAGCTAGATAGTATCTCTAGGAGATTTTTGCAATTTAAACAGTATATAAAAATCACTACTTAACCTTTCTTGCTCTTGTTTAGGCCAAGGGTGAATAGCATTCTCTCAGGCACAGCCAGAAACAGATATAAAGTTATTACAGTCCAACTATAATTTTTTTTTTTATCTTACACACAACTGCTTTCTTCTTTTGCTTCATTCTAGAGGCATTGCTTCTTTCGTCTTTTCTTTAAATCTCTGCTTTGGCACCCTCTGCATGGACATGGCCCAATGATTTTACCAGCAGTAACGTTACCTGACTTGACTGGTCCAATGCCCATTATCAAAATAGGCTTCATATTTGAATTTCCATGTGAGGGAACTTTATTGTTTGATAATCAGGAAATGGATTGCTTCCAACTGAGGTTGATATCCACTGACAGTCCATTCAGCTGTTGGTGAATCAGTTTGGATCAGACAGTGCAAATATATTTCAAAGGAACTTATGAAAATGTGCATGTTTCTTTTCAAATTGCCATTACCATCTTAGTTACCCAAAATAATTGTTTATATATTGCGGGGGTTGTGGAAGGAAGTCAGTGGCCAGAATGAAATATTAAGTGATGTAAACCAACTGAACTGTGGGATACTCAGCTCCCAACTTCAGTCAGAAAGAAAAAAAAGACAGAGAGAGAGAGAGAGAGAGAGACAGAAGAAGGAAGGAAGGAAGGAAGGAAGGAAGGAAGGAAGGAAGGAAGGAAGGAAGGAAGGAAGAAACGAAGAAAGAAACAAAGAAAGAAAGAGAGAGAAAGAAAGATTCCTTGGAAAAAAAAGTTTAAATTATACTGTTTAAATTTGAACTATAACTTCAATCCCCTTGGAAAATATATAAATTCTTTTGAATGTTTAAAACAAATTTGAAAAATTATCTTATTAATTATAAATATCTATTTTTGCAGTTATAAATCAACTCCTTAATTACTCAAGAATACTAATACCTTCCTCTGCAGTTTACTCAGATAGGCAAAACATTATTCATTATAGATTGTCAATAAAATATATCTGCATTTGTTTGTTATTAAAATGCGTACATACTTAAGTTTAGCTAAATGATATTAAAATGAGAAAAGTAAGAAAAAATAGTTATTTATTGAGACCAACTCTCTCCCGTTAAATAAATAAATAAATAAATAAATAAATAAATAAATAAATAGAGAAAATTGTAATTCTTGAACCCACAAAATCTTTCTCTTTAGAAAAGGAGAAAAAGTTATTTTATGATCCCAAGGTTTTATTCCTCTTTTACATAATGAAAAAGAAAGCATTATATACCAAAGTTCAAATAAAATTAAAAGACAAAGTCCTCGTGGAATTCCAATAAAAGATCATTTGATTATCTAATACAGCCAACTCATAATAGGTGGGGGTGGTTACGGCAAGAAGACAGAAAAAAGTGATGAAAATATCATCTCAGGTACTGACAAAGCATTTGTATTAGTCTTCTTTCCCCTTTGCCTATCATTGCAAAAAATTAAATACTCCATGATCCCATTGATATAAACTGAAAAACAGGCAAATTAATACAATGTGTTAGAAACCATGACAGTGGTTACTTTTGGGGGAAGAAGGGATAAAATGGAAAGCCAAATAAGGATGAATTCTGAGATAATTTCAACACTCTGTTTTTTTTCTGGGTGTGGATACATTAGGGTGTTCACTTTGGAAGTGATGTAGGATATTTTCTTTGAGAGTGCTGGAATCGTGTCCCGTGAGACCAAAGAATGGAAACACGGACCAAGGAGAGATGAGGAGTTTTTGTTTGTTTGTTTGTTTGTTTGTTTGTTTGTTTGTTTGTTTTTAAGAGGATAGTTTATTGAAAGCAAAGGGTCAGAGCTCCCGAGCGGGGGTGCCCAGTGACTGAGGCAAAAGTTCTTACTTTTATACCTTCCCTTGCCTGATTGGGGAAGGGGGCTGGCTCTTTTTTAATGGAATTCGTCTACCAGGTTTGTCCTGTTTGCCCACCCTAAAGGGATTAATGAACCTATTCCTAGCTATCAGTTCTGCTCCTTTGTCCAGCCAAAAGGGATTTATGAAATAATTTATTAACCTCAAGGAGTTTCAGGATATGGCTGCCTTTTGCTTATTTCACTAGGGATCTTTCCTGTCTGCCTACAACATGTTAACTAACCTGTCTCAGAAGGTCTTATCTAACTATATGCTAATGGTCTTTCCAACATCTCTGATTATATGTTTTGTTTTTAAGTTTGTTTGAGAAAAAAAAAAAAAAAAAAAAAGGTGCAAGTTGAATTCAAAGGGAATAGAAATTTTCACAAGGTCCAAAGAAAGAAGAGTTCTAGGAAGGAGGGAGTGATCAGTAGACCCTCCATGCTCAAGGCCGTGGACCACAGTGCAGCATCCAAAGTAATCACTGTTGTATTCCCACAGTGTGGCTTAACAATCGATAGTAAGCACACTAAATTAATATTTGTTTAAGGACTGAGTGAGTGAATGGACGTCAAATAACAGATAGCTATAAGGACTAGGAAGCAATAACTAGATTTTACAAAAAAGGACATTAAAACCAAAAAAAAGAGAGAAGATTTTTAGTGAGGTAAGAGTTTGTGGTTTAAAAAATGAATTAGCAAGTGAACAATGAAGACATTGGGGGCCATAACTACTTTTAACAAGTTTGCCTATGAAGAGTGGAGTAAAACAATAAAGTTACTGGAAGCAGGCACTGTGGAAGTAGTACAATGAAATGTTTTAAAGTTAAAAATTGTAAAGTAAAGGAGTAATAGCTATCATTTATTCAGTGGCTGTCATGTTATTCTTTGCAAAATAGAATGAAGCTGATGATAACATCTGCTGTAGACTGAATGTATGTGTTCCCAAAATGCATATGTTGAAATCCTAATACCTAATGGGATGGTGTGGGGACAGAGCCAGACGTGCAGTTTCCAGGTTCTTGGCCTCACGTGGAAAGGTGCTGGCTCAGGTAGTAAATGGCCATCAATTGTGATTGGATGGCCATAAGCTTGGCTAGTTGGCTGTCGGCTGTAACCAGTGAGCCATTCGCCACTATTATAACTGCTAGCATGGCTATGCTAGCAGAAAATGGAGGCTAGCAAGAAGATGGTGGCTGGCAAGCACAGATTGCAATTAGCACTGCAATCCAGGTTGTGGATTGCAGAGTAGTGGATGGCAGGCTGTGGTTAGTGTGGCTCCTGCTGCCTGTGTCTCCAACCCAGCCGCCAGTGAAAATATAGAGGTATGACTCCCCTATCTATGGCTCTGTGGGTTCTCCTTTTTGGCCTCACCATATCCTGCATTCTTATGTGGGGAGCAGGAGCTGAGACCCCGCAAGCCGCCCCACGTGACAGGTGGTATTTAGAGGTGGGGCTTTAGGAGATTTTTAGTCATGAGGGTAGAGTTTTTATAAATGGGATTAGTGCCCTTATAAAAGAGGCCCCAGAAAGATCCCTCATCCTTTCTGCCATGTGAGGTGTGGGGACTGAAAGAAATAATACCTTTCTTTATACCTTCTAAGTTCTTCTAGCTCGGCTAATAATCAAATTAACAGAGACAAGTCAACTGGAGAAAATCAAATTTCAATACATGTGCATAGAGAATTCACATAAGCATAAATATTCCAAAAACAGTGAGGCAACATTGGGTATATATGACATCTTGGACAAAGGAGAAAAGGTGGGGAGCAGGGCATTAGATTTCAGAAGTGAGAATGGGCGATTTACAGGTAGTTGAAGAGGAGTTGAACACACATGGCAGGCAAATGTTTGCTGGGCAATTTCAAAACGGTAGGGTACAGCAGGTATCTAGCGAACAGGCCTCTGCTATTAACCATACTGAATTCAAATTAGGATAAGACAAACATCCTAAAAATCTCCTTTCCAAAACAGATTTTTCTATGTGAATCTCTTGGGCAGCAAAAGGGGGAGAGGGTGTGAGTGTGAAAGACTCTTTCTGAATCTTTCATGTCTTAAGAAACAGCTTCAAATCAATACCCTAAAAGGCACCTTTGGGGTGGCAAAAATTTCTCTTCAGAGGACACAGGAAAAGACAGTAGCCTATGATTGAGGACACCCTTATCGGACACCAGATCTGTCAGTATCCTAATCTTGGACACATAGTCTCTAAAAAGATGAAAAATAAATATTTGTTGTTTATAAGTCACCTAGTTTATAGTTTATGGTATTTTGTTAAAGCAGTCTGAATAGATTAAGACATTATCCCTATTTAAAAAAAGGGAAAAAAAATGGGGGTGGGGGAGGAACAGACTGAGACTCAGAGCAGTTATACAACTCTTCACAGGTCTTTAGCAACTGCATGGAAGGCCAAATGTCTCATACAGAACCTGACACACAGGCATGCTCAACAAATATTTGTTAAATTGTAGGTTTAAATAATGAATTCAAAACAGAGAAATTAAAAAATAAAACCAGGGTTCTTTGAATATAAAGTCCATACTCTTTTCCTATGACATGCTTATGGTATATTAAATTTTCTGTGAGAGGGAAAATAAATCTTTAAATCTTCAATCGTGTATGTTAATGTAAAAAAAAAAGAAAAAGAAAGAAAACTAAACTAAAAGCTAAAGTATCATTGCCTCCTAAATCATGTTAACATTCCAAGATGTGCTAATGTATGCTAATGTATGCTGTGGAAGTGGAATGTCTCTTTTCCTTATAGATATTTTCCTTGCAACATTACTTACTCTACAGGCTAAATTTCTTACCATGAGCTTCAATTAATACACACAAGACTGATTTCATCACCTTAAGTCCCACAGAACAACTGGAGTTTAGATTTATAATGAGATAAACAGCTTTGTGAAAAGGTAGACACTGGGATTATGACAGCTCAGCATTACTCATTAACTATTATAATGGGCATATGTTGTCTGAGTCTAACAAATAGAGTAAGATAAGAAATAATCAGTTTCTGCTCCTATGTAGTATTTTATCCTCTTTCATCGTCTATAATTCATAAAGCTACTTGATAGCATTTTGGAGCTTATAGTCTTAAAATTATAACTGTTGTGTAATTTAATTGTAAATAACTGGGTCATCTCATTTAAATCCTCATTACTTTGACATTTTCTAAACCCATGGAGTCCACTGAGATTATCAGTTTGCCAGAAATTTATCAGACATAGTTTGAATTCCATTATAAAAGTTTGAAAATGATTACTTTTGAGAGTCTCCTTTTTATTCAATAAAATCACTGATGCTAAAACCCTCAGTTGTCCATTTTTATATATTTCTTTAACATTTTCTAATATGGATCTGAGCACTATAACCTGGATCCAAAAACTCTCTGAATATTAAGTATTCCTTGTGGGGGAGAGGGAGAGAAAAAGAGAGCGCCTTCATACTCAAATAACAAATGGTTGAAAACCTCAGTTAAAACTGAGATTTGTTGGTTGATAACTTTTGCCTTTCCAGGCCCTAGCAGCACACATACTTTCATGATTACCTAAATCTTCCTTAGTTGTCAGTGGACAAAAGAATTAGAACAAAGTGGTTACAATATGTCAATAAGGGGAGGAGTAGAGATGCTATAAATAGAAGCAAGCACACTGTTTTTTATCTTGTATTTCTTGAAATGCACCTCCAAATGTTTTTCAGTCACCAAATTTTTTTGATGTCAGCAGATAAGCAATCCAGCGCTCCTCTTACCTGATGCACTATGATTAACTTACAGGTTCACTCCTTTAATTTATATTTTTATGCCATTGCAACTGTTACCAGAGAGTGGGCCCTCCTCAGCACAGTGCCCAGGTTCTTGGAATCTGGAGCAAATAACTGAACGAGACATGAAAGTAAAGTGGTGAAATAGTAGTTTATTAGAAGAGATAGTACTACACTCCAAAAAGTTTGGAGTGGGCCCCGAGCAAAGGCAAGGCTCTAGAGGCACTGACTGGCAAGGACTTGGAGTTTTTATCCCTTTTTTTCCTCTAAAATGGCCTGTTCCTTACCAGGAGTGGGACTACTTGATTGACACTTGTGATTGACAAGAGGCTATCACCTCATCTTTTTAAACTGTGCATGTTCCATCCCAGAATTCAGTCTGTTATGATGATATTAATGAACTTCCAGGCATATGTATATTATAATGATGGTATAATGAGGCTCAGGTGTAATGAAGGCCATTGTGGCCTTCACTGGGCAGGTGTGAGTGGCTGGTTTAATCTAGTTGGGTATTTTGTACCCATTTGTTTCCTCATAGGGGTAGAAAAATATAGTGAGAAAGGAAAGTTTTGGGAGGAGAGGGGAGGTTTTTTGGGCTGTCGACTTCCGTGGGTTATGCAGGAATTCAGAGACCCGATGCCTATCTCTAACTGCCTGCCTTGTATTCTCCTTGAGAGATGTGATCCACATAAAATCTCTATGGGAAGTTGAGGGACAGGAGGTCTTTTCTTCTGTATCTACTTCCTGCTGGGCAGGGGCGTAGAGCTGTCCCTTCTTTTTGGGGGATTCACAGAACTCTCACCATATCTGAGCTCAGATGAGAGGAAGGGGTCTCGAGATCCGCCTGGAAGACCGAGATCTGCTTGGAACGCCGTGTTGGCTTCTTTGGTTGGGACTGGTAATCTCACTGGGGTATCATCTGTATCCCCAGGCCCCTAAATAAGGAAAAACAGATTTTCGTTAAACAGAGTTAAAAGTGTTGGCCCAAGAAGCAGGACCCAAAGCCATTGACGCAAGGTGGCTGTGTGATAGAAATTTGGTTTAGCTTATTGGAATCTGTGGTCTTCTCCTCTGGTCAATCCGGTTATTCAGGTGGCGGTGTTCACCCAGGAGCTGGGCCTGGAATGGCCTGGAGCAGGGAGTGGGGGACTTCCTATGGTTCAGGCTAGGAAGAATCTTCTGTTTAAGATTAAAAAGCTGATTTAAAAGATGATTAAGTCAGGAACTAGGGAGCTAAGAAACTGGGGGAAATGAAACTTAAGGAAAGGGAAACTTAAAATCCCTATAGGAAAGAAAACTTAAAAGTTTTTCAGTGATGGGGGATGCTACTTGCTTGGCCCATATCACAGTTGGCTAATAGGAAGACTCTTTGTGACAGAAACTCATGTTGATATTCAACATTTGTCCATATATGACACCTCAATGGATGGAACTTTGCAAGATGATGGTAAAGATTAATTTTTGCCTGGAGTAAAACAGACACTGCTAAACACCACTAAGTGCCTTTTAAGGATTCTTTATACTGAAAGGAATTTATTTCAGTTGGTCTGGTGTGCAAATTCAAATATACAACTTTGGAATGAGTAGTCTAAAATTTCTATCACATTTTGAAACTCAGTGCTTCTCTTTGCCACAATCTATGTTGCATTTCCTGTAGAGCTTCTCATTCCCCGCCCTAAATTAAAATTACATGTTATCTATTAAATAAGGAGCCAAGCTTCCTGTTGAGTGCTATACTCTTGGCCTAACTTGCAAAGCATTCAGACACATATAAAGATATAGTCTGAAAATCATGGAGAAGAAAAATTCTGCAAAAATCTGAGATAATTGAAATTCTAATTATATATTTATTGTGGTGAGTATAACTTTGATAATAAACTAGATAAAGGTAGAAGGATTAACAAATTTTCAGGTTAATTTTATTTATAAATATAGAGACAAAACTCCTAAATAAAACCAGAGTTAGCCAACTCCAAGTGTGTATTTGTACATATATTTTATAGATACGTATATACATGTAATGACCAAAGATTGTTTATCCCAATAATGTAAGAATAGTTCAACGTTAGATAATATTGTATTATAATATACCAGATTATTTAGCTAAAGTAACATAATGTAAGTGAAATAAATTAAGAAAACACTGCTTAAAGTTTTATATTTATTTTGGAATCAGTGTAATAAATTAAGAAAGACATTGTCTAAAGTTTCATATTTCCTTTCTATATATTTTTTTGAAAAGTAAGAATTTAAGAAAATTTCCATAATATGTAAAGACATAAAAACAAAACAAAACAAAACTCTTCCAGTTAATTAGCATTATCTGTAGCAGGAGATATTAGCCTGAAGGTCATGGGAAAAATGCAGGCTGGAATTAAGGTTCAGTCAGAGAGAGGAGCATTTCACTGTTTCTTGATCAGGAAGACCAAACTGGATCCACCCTATCAAGGAGTACGTATTAAAAAGTCTCAGTAATTTAAATTTGTGACCAAACATTTGGAAAAGAAACAAAACAGGTAGTTCTCCTATTCTACTGGCAGTTGCACTTCATGTACTGAAAACAATTCTACATCATGATGAGGAGAAATACTCCCTTTTTAAACGTGGATCTTCAGCTCCCTCAATAACCCAGTGAACCCCTGAATATTTTTATAAATATGTTACTGGGAAATGACGTTGAACCTCAGCTCTTCTTCTTTAAGGAATGAATTCAATCAAGAGACAGAATTTTGTGCAGCCATAAGACACCAAGAAGTTATTTTGTTTGTTTGTTTTGTTTTGTTTTGTTTTAATTAAAGTTTATTGGCATGACAATTGTTAGTAAAGTTACATTGGTTTCATATGTCCTGCTGGCCAGCTGCTAGGGATTTTGACCCAAGTAAAAGCTGCAGCAAGGGGTTTTCGACCCAGGACTAAATTTCTCCTGCTCATTTCTATCTACCTACCCTATCAAACTAGTTTTCTACTTAACTTAGCGTGAGTCTGCTTTTATTGCTTAAAATTAAGAATCTTGATTTACAGAATAACCATAACTAACAATGACTCCTGCAAATTGGCAAGAAACATAAACAGTTCATTAAGAAAATAACAATTTAGAAATAACTATTAAGTTTTAAAATTGGTGCAACAAGTCCATGTATTCCTGTCAATTTCCAGTGTAATCAAGGTTAGCCTGAACTATGTATGTATTCTGCATCTTTCTCCAAACTCAAATACACACACACACACACACACACACACACGCACACACACACACACACACACACACACAATATTGTTTTTTTTTTCTTATATAAAAGTATTATATAATTAACATGTGTCTGTGATTTTCTTTGGAATCCGATTACAGACACCCTCAAAGTCAATAGTTATATATTTCACACCTTTTTTGCTAGCTCTGCAGAATTCGTAGAACAGTTGTATCAAGATGAGCTCAATTTTTCTTTCCCCACTTGTGAATATCACTGCTGTCTCTTTTTGTTTATTTTATTATTTTTTTGAAGGAGAGAGGCAGTAAAATTAGTACTGCAGTAAACATCCTGGCACAAATACTGGAGGCTTTTCTAGAGCATATGTTTCCAGAAATGGATTTGCTACATCATACCAATTAGTGAAACAAAAACAAAATATATAAAGAAAAGTTTGTTTCCTTCCATCCATTGATATGACTACATATACATTTTTTTCTTAGAAACAGAAATGTAAGGTTGTTTTTGTTTCCAAACCTGGCTCAATTTCTATTTAACATGCAAGAAAGATGTATAAGAATTTATACTCACTGTCAAAATCTCAACAGAAGTTCATGGACTGTTGTTTAAGCAACTGCAATCCAACAATTCATCTCCAAATGTCCCTCATATGTTGTGATTAAAGACCCGAATTCCCCAGATAAAATGGCCAAACTTGAGCCAATAATCACTTGGACCACTTGAATACAAAGGAAATAGTTTTTGAAAGAAAACAGAAAACAAGAGATGTGCTATTAGGAAAAGATGAAGAACATATTTTAATGAGGAAAAAGGAGCAGAATTTAAACCCATTGCAGTGAATTTAAGTCCACTGAGGTAGTGTTTTTGCGTATAACATGTTTTTGTACTAATCTCTATTTGTGGATGAATGCCTACTTCTTAACATGTTGCTTGACATACTGTAGATATTCAATAAATATGTGTTGAATAATTATAGTTGAATATTTGAGGTACCTCATCCATGCTTATCACTGTTAAAATGTTTTTCTTATTTTCTTTTGAAACTATATAAATTTGGACGTTAGTGACAATTTCCCTTTTCTGTCTCACTACCAGAAAAGCATACCACATTTTATGCCATTAGTGAGAAACATCAAATCAGGATGCACTCTCATTTGCCATCACTGTGCTTTCCAAATTATTACTCAGTATTACAAAATAGGAAAGGAGATCCTCTATTTATTTTTTAATGTAATATTTATTTTTGTCTTATGCATTCTCATTAATCGATTACATAACTAGAGCCCATCTTCTCTAAAACCTAACTCTAGGATATTCTTCCCACACATTCCCTGTTTTCTACCTTATTCATTTTTTTGGACTCAGATGAAAATCCACCCCTCTGGGAAGTCAGGGAGACTTCGGAAATCCCTCTCACAGTTATTTGCCCCTTCCATTTTCTTCCACGACCACTTGTATGTTCTCATTTATACACGCTGGGGTACATAACTCTGTCTACCTCCCCACTAGAAGATACCACATTTGGGGTAATATTGTCTTTTGATTCAATTCAACAACCATAAATTCTTCAGTCTCGAGCATGTGCCTGGCTCTAAGTTGTGAAAATATGAATATTCAAAATAAATCACCAGAAGGTCACGAGTCGCAGGTGAATGTGATGACTCTTCACATGTTCTATATCTTGATAGCTGTTAGATGACATTTAAAAAAGCATTTTATTTTTTTTCCAGGGCTTCCATACTATCATCTGCTTCTCTTATATTTTACTAATTAACTCTATACTTGTTGTCTCTACATGCTCGAGAACAATTTGATTTCCAGACACTGTCTACTTTTTTTTTTTCCATCACCATATTCTCAATAGAATGTGAGATTTGTTAGAAAAGATACTAGGTTGTATCCATTGCAATATACCAACTGCCCAGTGCCTAGCACATAGGAATCAATAATACAGAGGGTGCTAAAAAAAAATGTACACACATTTTAAGAAAGGAAAACACTGTATTAAAATTGTAATACAATGAATGATGCTAGCGTTCTTTTGATTAATGCCATCTTTTGAGAGAATGTCATACTACACATTGCTACCATAATTCAATTCAACTTCGAAAAGTAATACATTGATAACATCTCTTAAAATATGTATTTTTTTTTTTTTTGCACCCTCAGTATATTTGGTAATCGACAAGTGAATGAATAATAACAAGCAAAAGTGCTATGAATGTAAACAGGTAGAGACATTTCTGATAAAGTTAGTGGAAAAACTTGACAGAGGAAATGAGGTTTATGTCAGAACTTAGAGCATAATCAAGAAATTGGCAGGTAGTGATAATAAGAAAGGCAAGAAGACTGCTTAAACTCTGCAAGGGTAAGGAAACAGGAAAAAGATGAAGAGTAAAGCATTTTACATCTTACATGCATATATATATATATATATATATATATATATATTGCTTTATTATTATACATATGTCTCACTAACTAGTAATGAAGTTTTCCTTTATTTAGTGTTTAACATGATATATATATATATATATATATATATCCACATATATATGTATTAATAGAATCATTTATGCTAAATAAAGCTATGTTTTATGAACTTTATTTCAATTTAATTTGGAATTTCTCCTTGTAGTTTTATTTTCCTTCAGCTTTCCCATATCAGTAGGCTCAAGAATTTCTTCATGTGATAAATGTGCAACTACATGTAATGAGTTTCTTTTATCAACAAAAATGTGGCATTATTGTACTTTTGATTGCAATGGATGGTGTGTTTGAGCAATAACTGTGATGCTTTCTCCCATACACTTCAAACATGAGCTATAATCTCATCATTTTCTTAATTTAACAGGTCAGCATCATAACAAACTAAAGATAATCTTTCACCAGCATGAAGTCTGTTATTTACCTTTTGTGAAAGGGATATTTCTCTTGATTATATGTAGAGTTATTTTTTTTCTGGGATGCAAATTTAAAGATATTTCTTCTACAGAATGGAATTTCAACTAATGAAGTTGGAAATGGGAAGTAAAACTATCAAATTTTTACATTTTGTAATGAAAAGTTTGAATTAAATCACACTAGTGATGCTAATGTGATTTAAGCATATTTATTCTCAACATAACCTTAAATCTCTGCATGATTAGTCTGTTTAATCAACAGAACCTACAGTCTCCTTAGAATATGTTTAATTTATTCTTTGTGATTATTATAATTTAGTACAAATGTAATCAAAGAAACGGAAGCAGTCATTGTTCAAAAACCAAATTTCAACAATGAATCGTCTTAGCTCTCATAGATTCCTCTTCCTATTTCCATAGAAAGACATTGATATGTTATTGTAAATGTTGCGTGGACATTCCATTTAAGGACAAATTCTGCATCTTATTTGCAATGGAAGCAATAAGATCTCTAACAGATCCTGTGGTTAAATAGAAAGAATGAATGGAAGAAGTACTAGGGTATAGTATGAACATTAATGACTCCTCCCATTCTCACTCCCTACTCTCTTTCACTGGAGCATCACTAAAGAATGGTTTCTGTTAATTTGTAATGCCATTTTATTTATAACACTCAGAAACAACAAAAGGCTAATGTAGGAATCAGAGTATCAGGTGCCAGGGAAATTGAAAAAGGATTCAATGGACTTCCCAGTATGTTATTTCAATCTTGGTAGATCAGAGACAATGATAGCAAAGGTTACATTAAAAAGTTATTAGGCTAATTTAAAAAGCAATTAAGTTATTTGACTTTAAAAGTTCTTTAAAGACTACTCTTGGCTATATGCTTATTTGATGAGGTGTTGTAAGAACTCATTGATTACATACAATTTGCTTTATGATTACACATGTCTCACTAGTAATGAAGTTTTCCTTTATTTAGTGTTTAATATGATACAGACATCATCCTTATCATACTATAGATAGCAATATAGATATCAGAAAATGAATAGTGCTTAGAAATCTTACATTCTCTTTTATGGTAGAAATTTATAGTATTTACATAATACATTACATTTCAATTGTAATATTACAATTGAAAATTACATTTCAATTTTAATATGTAAATCATATATTTTGGCAAATGAACAAAAACAAAAATGAATGTTTGAACTATTTAAATATCTATATGGGAAGTTCAAGACTATGGTTCAGGAATTTAGAGTCTTTTAATAAGCCTGAAATGATTGCAAGATTTGCAACAGAGAGAATTCACACTTAATATGGAAGAAGAGCCTGCATTATTTGGGGGAGAAGCATAGAACAGTCTTGCGAGTACAAGAACTTTGGATTTAAGCTTTAAGCCTAAAACCAATGAGGAGCTGTCCAAAGAGTTTAAGCAGGGATCTGATAAAATCAACTGTGCATGGCTTGTCTAATTTCAAGTTGCACTGCTTAACATTAAATAGTCAACCAAATTATCTGATAAATACACTCTGTTTTATTTAACTCATAGTTTGTAGATTACAGCCCGGAAGGAGATGAACATAGAGGTAAACTGACAGGATATGGAAAGAGAGATTAATCCTCATTTTCCCATCGGATAGTAAGTATTATTTTATTGTTAATATTACTATTTTGACATATTGATTTAAACATGAAGGAAGTTAATGTGTGTCAATGCAATTTGAGTACTTTAAAAGGATAATCAAAAATAAACTATTCAACTTAAGCAATGTGAAATTCAGGAGAGTGGTAATCTTTGAGAGATCAGTAGTGACTGAAAGAGTTACCAGAGGGCTTCTGAGTTGTTGGTAATCGTGTTTCTTTATCCTGGTGCTTGCAGGATAATTTGAATCTCAGAGGTTAAGAAAAAATTAAAAGGGGTGACTATATATCAAGAGATATGCCTGCATATTTTCCAAAATTGATGGGAGCTATCTAGCAACACATTTAAATCACTGCATTTAAAAAGTACAAAAACAGGATAAGTATAGAGGAAACTAAACCTAGGCCTAATGAGATCAATCTTAGAGTCAAGTCTTAAATAGAAATTAAAAGTATATTATTTTCAAAGAAGCATCAATGACATGAATACCTGACTTATTAACAGTAACATCAGAAGGCAGAAGACAATGAATCATACTTGCAAATTATTAGAAAATACTTGCCAACTGTGTACAAAATAAATGAACATGTCAGGCTCAAAACTGTTACACTTAGGAAGATCTAATGTTTGCACTCTGGTGACATCTTGAAATTTGGCTTTTACCATATTCCCTGCAAATAGTTAACTGAAATTGGTTCACTGTGCCTAAATTTTTCATGAAAACAGTATGGTTTATGTTGAACATCTGCTTTCTGTCTTGGAGCCTGGAATTTTGATATGTTCTAGGCAGCAGGAGTCAATGTAACCGGCTGTAGTAAAAACCTTGGGTGTTGAGTCTCTTATAGGCTTCCCTAGGCAGAAATATCACCCAGGCCCCGCATTGTTGTTGCTAGAGGAAGAGTATGCTGTGTGTGAATCCTCAGGATAAAAAGAGCATAAGGAAACCTGCACATAGATTTCTCTACAATCTGTCTGTATCTTTCTCCCTTATGATCTACGTGCATTATCCTCTCTAAGTCACTGTGACAAATCTTAGCCATGAGCGCATTATATGCTGAGTCTAATGACCCCCGTAGTGAATCTGCAAATGTGAGG
The DNA here is from genome assembly GCF_057876585.1 of Rhinolophus sinicus. Lineage (NCBI taxonomy): Eukaryota > Metazoa > Chordata > Mammalia > Chiroptera > Rhinolophidae > Rhinolophus > Rhinolophus sinicus. The sequence goes on from NC_142515.1 coordinate 35,865,473, forward strand.
GTTATCTCGAGGGACACAACAACCAAGAATCCTATACTTACTGAAACATCTGTCAAATCACAGGCCAAATAAAGAAGCTTAAAGAGAAACAAAACCTCATAATCACTGAGAGAACATTAAAGAACTACCAGAGCATATTGTTCTGGCAAAAATAAAATGATCTCATATAATTCATATAATTGATGCTGCAGAAAAATAAATGCTAATTGAAAAGGTGAATATGTCTATGGATTTTTATGAGTAAATTCACTCTACAGAATAATAATATTGGGTATACTCATGTTGACTGTATACAACAAGAGTAGGACTAGACTATGCATTTAAGCACATAAATATACATAGCACGATTACACATAAACATACACATTATATCTATACTATTTAACTTGACAATATAGAAAAGGAGTTATGGTATTCTATAATCATAGAATTTCCTAGGAAATGGTAAATGTATTAAGGAAACACATTGAAGTCTCTAAAGTAACCAGTAAAATAATTGCAGTAGAATACATTAACCAATAGAGCGGGAAAATGGAAAAATAAAAACAATAATTAAATTTCAAGAAAGGAGAAAAAAGTATCAGACAGAAAAAACAAATAGTAAGTAAATAGTAAAAAGGGATATTTACACATAAACTCATCAACAATTTTATTATATCTAAATAGACTAAATTCTCCAAATAAAAGGCAAAGATTATCAGAATGCATTTTTATAGAGTCAACTATATCTTAATTACAAGAAAAAGAACAAAAATATAATGATGTAGAAAGTTTGATAGCAGTCTTGACACATAAAGCAAGAAGAAATTGACAGGGTTAGGAGATATTCAAAAAGTCATGATTGGAAATAATGTATTTGTCTTAGGAACTTATACAACAAGCAGGAAAAATAAGCATAAAGTTTTGAATTGAAAATTAACAAGCATCCTCTAATTGATATATATATATATATATATATATATATATATATATATATATATATATATATAATTCAGGAGAGTGGTAATCATTGAGAGATCGGTAGTGACTGGAAGGGTTATCAGAGGGCTTCTGAGTTGTTGGTAATCTGTTTCTTTATCCTGGTGCTTGCTACCATATATGAAATGTGGCATAAAAATCAAACCTACAAATAAATTGAATCTCAGAGGTTAAGAAGAAATTAAAAGGGGTGAATATATATCAAGAGATATGCCTGAATTTTTTCCAAAATTGATGGGAGATATCTAGCAACACATTTAAATCACTGCATTTTATATATATATATATATATATATATATATATATATATATATATATATATATATATATATATATGGATCAATTAGAGGATGATAGATAGATAGATAGATAGATAGATAGATAGATAGATAGATAGATAGATATAAAACACCTCACCCACCAGCCTCAGAGAATGTGTTACTTTCTGAGGCAAAAAGTACATTTTAAAAACTAACTATATCCTGGGTCATAAGAAATGTCTAAATAAATGTTATGTGATGGAAATAAAATGGAGTATATTCTCTGATAAAAATAGAATTAAGGGGAAAATCAGCATCAGTAATTTTTAAAAATCTCATGTGTTTTTAGATAAGCAATTTACTCTAGATAACCTAGGGATTAAAAACAAATCTGAATAACCAATTACATTTTAAACTGAATGATAATTAAAATAATGACAAAATTATAGACTGTATAAAAACCTGTAGTATGAGGGGAATTTTTAGTTTAAATGCATAAAATTTTTAAAAGGATAAAAATCTATATGCACTTACATAAAATTTTGTTTTATTCAATTCTGTATTGTCAGAACCTCAAACATTGTGTCAAACATGGCTTATTGATTAATACTAAAAAAAATGAATGAATGAATGAATGAATGAATGCTTCTTGACTAACTTTGGGTAAGAAGCATTTCTTTATATTTGAACCACTTACTATGAGTCCTAAACAAAATGTTTTCAATAATTTTTACAGAAATGGTACTTGACAAATCACTTTAATGTTCCTGTGTTTTTTCATTATTTGTAACCTAATGAGGTAGTTTCAGCCATGTTTCCTATTAGTTTTCATGTTTAATGATTCTTTTCTTGTCTTTAATTAGATCCTGATATCAGGTAATGCTGTGAGTAAACTGTAAGATAAAAATGCATTGTTTTAGTTTGTATTTAATTTACTCTGAGAAACTTTAAGGACCCAAGGATATACATTTTTAACAGGAGTCAATTTTTTAGATATAGATAGTTCTCTGAACATTATTTGAGAAACTCTGGATGTTGAATTTAATGTTCGGCTTATTTACCACCATATCCACAGGCCTATAATCAGATTAATCACGGTTTTGTTTTGTTTTGTTATTCTACCAACCCCTTTCTTCATCTACTCTTCTATTTTGGACTTTAATTTCCCTCTTTTTTTTACTCAAGGAAACCTCACTTATGTTCCAAGCTGGCATGTTTTTTTACACTTAGCACTTCATGTTCTATTACTCTTATTTAAATTCCTACCATACTATTAAGCATTCGAAGGAAATCAATTTGCTTTAAAATATGAGTACTGAGTTACTGGAAGCTATACCTTATTCCACCAGTGTGTGGATCTAACATAAATAACAGATAACACAAATGGGATTTGAAATTATATAATCATAAAGATCTTCAGGCATAGAAAACCTTTTGAAAAATATGAGGACACTTCTTTCCTCAGATCCTTTAAATTGGTTTGATCTTGACTAACTATGAGGCTCACTGCCTATCCTAGTTTTCCTTCATGCCATTTTTTCTCTAAGGAGATAATAAAAGTCTCTGGCTCTTCTATGCCGAACCCCCTCCAATCCTTTTAATTGGATTTTGAGAGGAAACATGAATTACTGTAGAAGTGGGCCACAAGGAAAGCATACAGAAAAGACTGGTTTCATCTCTCAACTCACATCTTTTGCTGAGTATTCAGTACTTTACTTGCAACATTTGACTGGAATTTAATATTGGAAAAGGACAGACTTTCACTTCCAATGCACATTGAATAACTTTGTACACAGAAGTGTTCATTAAAAATGTAAAATGTGTGGTGTTTTTCCTGTCCAGAGGTTTTATAAAAATGCTTCTAGGCCGGCCCGGTGGCTCAGGCGGTTAGAGCTCCATGCTCCTAACTCCAAAGGCTGCCAGTTCGATTCCCACATGGGCCAGTGGGCTCTCAACTACAAGATTGCCAGTTCAATTCCTCAAGTCCCGCAAGGGATGGTGGGCTGTGCCCCCTGCAACTAGAAACGACAACTGGACCTGGAGCTGAGCTGCACCCTCCACAACTAAGACTGAAAGGACAACAACTTGACTTGGAAAAGAGGCCTGGAAGTATACACTGTTCCCCAATAAAGTCTTGTTCCCCTTCCCCAATAAAGTCTTTAAAAAAAATGCTTCTAAGTGAAACATATTTAAAAATAAATTGTTGGAATAATAGTTGGCCTCTAAATCACATCTTAAATAAAGCCATTTATGAGATTTTATTTCACCCACAAAGTCATATAACTTATCTATAAACACTGATTGTAAGTGACTGGGAATGTATGAAAAATACAAAAGTCTCTGTCAAAATACTATCCTAAATTTGCTATGAATTTCTCATTAGTTCAGTCATCATTTAACAAAATATTTTCAGATCTCATTATATATGCAAGGTGAATATGACATAATTCATCCCCTGGAAGAGCTCTCAGTCTGGAAACAGAACACAAAACATAAATGAATAATTATAAAATAAGATGATACATAATTTGATTGACACATAAAGGAATACAATTCTATGTTTCTCTGAGTAAAAGAAAGATTGCCACTAGAGGTGACACTTTGAAGAGCTAGTATGAGGGAAGGTAAAAGGACACTTTCCTGTAAGGTAGAAACATAAACAAACACACTCATCAGACCTCCCCATTCATTTTCATGTCTTTTTATGATAACAGCCTAATATAAAAATGCAGATAAGGGGAGAGTGAGAACAATGAGACTTGTATCAACACAGGAAAGAAGGGAAAATAGCAATCTCCCAGAAATTGTGTCCAACTTCTCCGTTATATAGAGTAGGAAAGATGCGTTAGGGTGGCCTACAGGGAAGTGAGAATACAAACAGCTGTAAATGACAGACAAACAAACAAACCCCTCAACGTAGATGTCCGCAGCTGCAGGGATGACACAGTTGTGTTTCCTAACTTCTCTCTATACCAGTGGGTAGCTGAAGACATGGCTGAAGAAGGGAAAAAGTAGATTCTACAATGATTGCATTTTTTAAATTCTCTTTGCATAATCAAAAGTCTTGTGTATAGTAGACTAATAAATAATTACTATGAGAGTACTAATTGGCTTATGATTTCAGCCTCACCATCTAGCTTGAAACCATAAGGATCCAGTTTAGCTTACCGCTTAGTCCACATGAGGCATATAAACTCTAGGGTTGAATAGTTACTGTTTTTCTTTTTCTGGGTTTATTCCTGCCAGTTTATGTGTGGATGCATAATCTAACACCAGTTATCCCAAAACAGTTTGCAAAATTGCTGCATTTAAGGTTTGTACGTTGATTGCCATAGTCCTTTCTGACAGTGTGTGAAAAGATATGTCTAACAACTCTCTTAATGATGTATAAGTGTCCAAATGCAAAAGGGATAGAAGACAAAAGTGACAATCTCTTGATTTACATTTCATGGGATTTATTTCATGGGGTTATCTGGGCATAACTAGCCCCTTTAAAATAAGCTGTCCCTTTCTCTCAGGTTAAGTGAAGTTAGACAGGGAAGCCTCTGGACCAGGATGCCCACTGGTAAGCTAGAGGTACTCAGTGCTGATATACATATTAGCTTAAAAGGCATTCATTTACCATATGATTAATTGGAAGAGTAGGGCTTTTATGAGATTTAAATTTTTATAACTTTACAGAAAAAAACATGAGTGAAAAAAATGTTAAAGATAATACATGGAAGATAACAAATGTATCCATATCATTACTTACTCATCAAAAAGTTCAACACATTGACCAATATAATTATTTTTAAAATGATAATGGCAATTTAAAATGTTAGTCTTCATTAATGAAAGAATCAGTTAAAAGAATTAATTAATATCAATGAATAGACTTAGAAATTTTTATAGTAGGTACAATAAAAGTTTTATGTAAACTATATTTATGTATATGATTATTAATCAAAAACTGATTTTGCATGGCATATATAATCAGCACACTAATCTTGGCACTTAGACCTGGGTCTATGTGATTATGGATCCCTAGCTGAAATTATCTCCATAACTGCAGTTATACTGCTAATGCAGAGGGCCTCTCCTCTGAACTAACATCATACACCTATGAAGTGTTCATTCATAGATCTCCTTTCCACATATCAGCCCAGGGCCATTTTCTCTATTAGCGAAGTAGTTAAATTCAGATTCTGAATTCCGACCATTGCTTCCACAGCCTTTCTTCATCACTTAGTAGATATGAGGTCAGACAATTAAGTTCATGAACTCATCCTAGAAAAACTGCTACATACCTCATTGCTGAATATCACTACGGTCACCTTTGAAGTACTCCCTTTGGGAAGTTATACACCAGCACCAGTGCCTACTCCACACTTCGAAGCAATTTTGGAACTCTTTTTCTGGAATGGCCATCAGAGCTGTTGTCATATTACTTTGATATCCTGAATGTCATCAAAATGTCTTCCTTTCAATATTTCCTTTATTTTTTGGTAAAGAAATAAGTCATCAGGGGCCAGATCAGGTGAGTAGGGAGGGTGTTCCCATACAGTTGTTTACTGGCTAAAAACTCCCTCACAGACAATGTCATGTGAGCTGGTGCTTTGTCATGATTCAAAGAGCCATGAATTGTTGGTGAAAAGTTCAGGTTATCTAACTTTTTCACGCAGCCTTTTCAGTACTTCCAAATAGTAAACTTGGTTAACTGCTTGTCCAGTTGGTACAAATTCATCATGAATAATCCCTCCTTTGATATAAAAAAAAAGGTTAGCAACATTGTTGCAACAAGTTCGGGAACTTAATTGTTAATGCAACATTGAGTAAAAAATATAACATCTATGTGTCTCCTTTAACTTACACATGTAAAACAGGAATAATTAAGATAACATTTTCATAGAGTTGTTGTAAAGACTCTATAATTTAATGCACAGCAGCTTGCAGTTCATTATATGTCCAATAAGTGATAGCTATCATTATTATCGGTGATGTGGCTAATGGAAAAACCACAACCCGTTAATTTTGAAGCAGTAAAAACCGGAGATCAGAAAGGATGAGAAAGGCAGAGACCTGGAAGACTTATTGAAGAGTAACAAAAAGGGACAATAAAGGGAGGTGTTATTCTACTATGCCCCTCCCCCAGTCTTGGGCAACCTGTGAATACACTTACAATTATGGGAGTAATGTACTACTGAGTAGAGGGGGAATAAGTGGGAGGAATTTTCAGAAAAGGGGAATCATGGAATAAAAGACTAGAATAGATATTAGTATATAAATAATTTGTTGAAAGGAATGAAGTACTACCAAAATTTCCTGGAATCTTTACCCTTGTATTCTACTCAAAGATATATTCAGGAACCCACCTGAATAGCCATCCTGGCACCATAAGTAAGGCAGTTATAACTTCCACTTTCAGGTGCCCACCTTTTCTCCAGCAAATACTTCAGCGAATATTTTCAAGGAAATCTGAAGGTTGTAAAGCTGTAGTATTTCCTATTACAAGTGAGCTCATCATCAACTATGAATTCATGCTTGCCACGGTAATAAAGCATATAGCTCAGAGGTTAGTTTGAGAGATGGATCATTCAAAAGTCAATTGCTTATTTTTAATAAAATATATGTTCAGATGAAATTTTCTCAGCCAAGAAAGTCTGGCACTTCATTAAGTACCCAGCATATTTTCAGTATTTTACCTATAAATCTCTCCATGTGCACCACCTAAGTGATGGATCTCAGCTGATAAGCATGCATGTTATTCAAGTTGAGTGGATTTTGGACTGTGATTGGTGACGAAAAGTACTCTGATTAAATATATATATATATATATATATATATATATATATATATATATATATATATATATAATTTCAGTTCCTGAAAATGAAACAATAGGTGGATATAAAAAAAAATAATAATAATAACAGCAGAATGTGTTTCTGAACTTTTTACAGAAAAGGCTCTTAGTCACACCAAATCAATGCTCAAAATTTTATATTTTTTGAAGTATAAATTGTACAAATAATTTTTAGAGGGAGGTAATTACTGTGGTTATTAGAAGCATTTACATAAGAATTTTGATTAGGGTGAGTCCAAGGGGTTGACTAATTATGGGAGACCAAATCATTTATTTGGAAACAGACTGGGAATGCAAAAAAAAAGGATAGCAAACCTCAAGCTGATGATCATATTAGAAGGCCCCTCAAAGAAGCCTCTGCTTGAATATCAAAGTCAAGTTAAAAAGCCTCTTAACTTCATCTTTCCCTTCATCCCGTTGCAGTGATTCGTTTTCAGAAACTCTCCAACATGTATAAAACAAATTTATTCATGAAATCATAAGCATCACCAAATTATTTATAACAAATTCCTCCATTTGGTCTTCTGTAATTCTATTCTGAGTCCCTATCACAAAGTCACATATGCCTGATTTCTTTGTAATTGGCAGCATCTTCAGATTGACCTGCCCTCTTGCTGTCCAGCAGCCTGCAGCCACCAAATCTACTGAAGCAAGCTTTCTTCTGAAGAGCAAAACCTGCACGCCTTTCCTTCCACCCACACCAGAAATGGCTCACTAAGCCCTAACCATGTCCTACTTGCATGATGCTTTGTTTGCAATACTTTATGTAGCTACTGATTCCCAGTTCTCTGTACAGAATTTATTCTCCCTCTTTTGTGGTTACAGGAAAGATGTGTCGCTTCTTTGCTAGATACTGTTCTTAGTCTTTAATATATCACCATATGTACTACTCGCAATTTGTAAAAAAGATTACTATCTCCTTTTCATGATGTTAGGTAATTTCACCAAAGTTACCTGGCTAGTAATGACAGACCCTTGAATCAGACCTGTGACAAAAGCCATGTTCTTTCTACAAATGTAGGAGGATGATTATTACATGTAGGGAACTGAGACAGTGCGTGGAACATATTAAGTAATCAATTAATAAGAGTTGCTATTATTATTTGTCTTGACGTACCCTATGTACTATACTGCTAAAATAATAAATAGGAAGTACCACACTGCTAATTACGTATTATATGTGAGGTAATTATTTCAAATTTGCAATGCAATGTAACTTGAATATCTCCTGCCTGATAACTTATCTTGCGTCACTAACCAGAGTGTCTTTAAAGCAGAGATCCCTCTTTCCATCAATATCACCCACTAGTCATACTAGTTAAGAGGGGTTAGAAACTGTGTTATAAATTTGTCATTAGGATACATAAATATTCAGTGATGTTAGACCCTGCTTTAAAGGGATAACTAGTGTCATTTTTGTTAAGTGTAGATTAGGCAATAGTAACAGTATTGACACGTCTGGGGTCTCCGAAAAAAGCTCCTATACTGATCCCCCTCAAATGGAGACAGCATTAAATACATAAAACCTATGGAATTTCTGAAGATTTCCAATGGAAAAAAAATGTGCATGTGTGTGTTTGTGTGTGTGTGTGTGTGCGCGCGCGCGTGCACGCATACATGCGCTTACACATATATTAACTCTAGCATTTGAATTAAGATGGAGTTTTTAAATGAAGTAATATAATCATGTGCATTCGTCTCCTGGTATGAACACTATCGTTCTGGGATTGCAGGGATGAAAACTTTGAGATCAGAAATGCTCTTAGAGGTGTATGCATGGTGGGTTTACTTAAAGTGCTTCCCTCAAAATTTTCCAGGTCTCCTTCTGGCATCTAAGACTAGCAGTGTCTTTCTGGCAGGAAACCTTGAGCCTGAACCAGAAGTCACCAGGACCACAACCCCAACAGGACTTCATGGAACACACTAATCTTTCATTTTCCCCTTCTTTCAGACTAAGCAGATGTCACCAAGGAAGCTGGGACTAATGCCCATGGCAGATTTTCGTGTGTCCAGCTCCTTATTCTTTTTGAAGGAGTTCGTGAAATTGGATCTATAGAGTACTTCTTAGCAGGCTAATGTGAGTGATTCAAATTGTTTACGTAGATAGGACTCCTATGATATATTACTGGAACACTGCCACACACAAATAGAGCTAGGAATAGCTCTATTTGAGATAACCTAATCCTAAACCTAATTATTATTATGTTTTAAATAATAATTTTAGTAAATTAGGGGCCCTAGAAATTAAACATAGCATCCAAGATCATATAGCAAAAAACAGAGCCTGGAACTATACCCTGGTCTCTTGACAACAGTTGATATTCTTTCCACTAGACCACATTAAATTATTTTTGTGTCTCTCACTCTTACAGATAACTAAGACACATGTCTGCAATAAATAAATACGTTAATTAATTAATTAATTAATTTCAGATGTATTATGAATATAATTTTTTAAGATTAGAGTAAAATTTAGGACAGTATTTGTGTGGATTAAGGATAGAGAAAACTTCTGTATCAAAGACAAAAAATTATAAGGGAAAATAAATATATTTAACAATTATATCTTTAAAATTTCCTGATGATAATACATAAGCAAAATCAAAAGGCACACTATTGGAATAAGTATTTACAACACACATGACAAAGATTTAACATTGTCAACATACAAAATTTATTTTTAATATACAAGGAAAAACCCTAACGTAAAAATGTGCAAAGTATATAAACAGGAAAGTCATAGATGAAATAATGCAAATTGCCAATGAGGACATGAAACAATCCTCAATCTCATTAATAAACAGGGAAGTGTAGTCTAAAGCCATGAGATATCATCATCTCCTATCAGACTGACAAAACTTTAAAGGTTTGATAATATCAAATTTTGGAGGATATGGAGAATTAGAATTCTTAGACATTGCTGATGGGGAGAAGTGTGAAGGACTCACTTAATAAACCAATAACATCAATGAAAGAATAAATATAGAATTATTTTTATTTTGTTATAGGAAAGAGACAAGACTTTAACTAAAAAAATAATGCTAATTAGTGTTGCATACATGTAAATGAACGCCAAAAATATATCAGCATTGATAAATATACCTCCTGTTATTCATAATGATTTCTTTCCTAATCTTATTGTTCCTTTTGGTAATATGGGGGCATTATTGTTATTTTATTTACACTGCCTTGATTTTGTGTGTGTGTGTGCGTGTGTGTGTGTATGTGTGCAAAATATTAATTTATTTCAATTGTTTATGTTTTTTTTTCTAAGTTAGTTTTTATGATTTATCTGTCCCTGTGGTATGTTTAGCACCTTTCAAATTAGTCATGCTAGATATTTCATTAAAGGCCAGGATTTTCTCTGTCCAGATCATTAATTAGAATATTAAATGAGTTCGTTTCCAAAACAGTGCTCCCCAGGGTATCCATTAGCAACTTTACTTTGTGAAAAGTTCAATTATAATGAGTAAAATTGTAAACAACAAGCCTTCTTATATTTTTATTCAGACCAATGACCGAAAAAAAAAAAAAAAAAGTCTGGAGATTCTATCTATTCACCACATTTAATGTAAATACATATAAATATATATCTATGTGTGTGTATATATATTCCCAAAACACTTAGACCTTATTGTTAAGCTAAACTGCAATTTGTTCAGTGAGGTCAATTTTATTATAATGGTATTTTTAATAGTTAAGTTGCACTTTTCTGATTATCAAGAACAACACCACTGTTTTAGAAAAAAAATATCTGTTATAGTTGGCATTCAATATTATAGTAGTTAGGTGGACTGCATAGTGGTTAGACATTTACATAAGTTACGAAGTTATCCCTTAATAGGTTTTGCACGCACCTGACATCATACATAGTTATTAGAATATTATTGACTATATTTCCTAAACGGCACTTTACGTTCTTGTGACTGTTTTGTAACTGCCAATATGTACTTCTTAATCCCTTCACATTTTTCACCCAGCACCCCAACATCCTCCTATCTGTCAACCATCAGTTTGTTCTTTGTATCTATGAGTTTGTTTCTGTTTTGTTTATTTTGCTGTCTAGATACCACATATAAGTGAAATTCTGTGGTATTTGTCTTTCTCTGTCTGACTTATTTCTCTTAGCATAATATCTTCTAGGTCCATCCACGTTGTCACAATGGTAAGATTTCAATTTTTTATTTATCGTCTATTAATGTTCCATTGTATATGTATCACTTCTTTATTCATTTGTCTTTTGATTGGATCATTTAATCCATTTTCATTTACAGTAACTATTGATAGGTATGAAGTTATTGTCATTTTATTGTTTTATGATTGTTTTTGTAGTTCTTCTCTGTTCCTTCTTATTCTCTTGCTCTCTTCTCTTGTTTATTGATGACTTTTTATAGTGATGTGTTTGGATTCCTGTCATAATTTCTTTTATATCTCCTGTAGATTTTTGGTTTGTGGTTACCATGTGCTTCTTATATACAAGATATGTTTACAGAAGTCTAATTTAAGTTGATAGTCACTTAAATTTGAACACTTTCTGAAATCCTGTGTTTCCCTGAAAATAAGACCTAGCCAATCACCTCTAATGCACCTTTTGAAGCAAACGTTAATATAAGACTTAGTCTTATATTATATTGTATTATATTATAAAACCCGGTCTTATAGTAAAAATAAGACTGGGTCTTATGTTAATGTTTGCTCCAAAAGACACATTAGAGCTGATTTTCCGGCTAGGTCTTATTTTTGGGGAAACACCGTCACTACCTGTTTTACTTACCTGCTCCGTGTTTATGTTTTCATCATTATTTTACTTCTTTTTGTGTTTGCATGTGTGTGTGTGTTTGTGTGTATTCCTTAATTTACCGTTGTAATTATCCATGATCTTCCTACTTTTGCCTTTTAACCTTCGTGCTTGCTTTAGTGTTGGTTGATCCATTGCTTTTATTATGTGTTTGCCTTTGTCAGTGAGAATTTTTTTCTTTGTGATATTTTCTTATTCATATATATTTTTAAATTAATTTTTATTCTTCTTCTTAAATAATTCCCTCTAACATTTCTTATAATGCTGGTTTGGGGGTGACAAATTACTTCAGTTTTTTCTTGCCTGGGAAGCTCTTTATCTCTCCTTTGACTCTAAATAATAGCCTTGCTGGGTAGAATAATCTTGGTTGTAGTTCCTTGCTGATAGTCTTATGGAAGTTCCTTTGTAGGTAACTAACTACCTTTCTCTTGTTGCTTTTAAGGTTCTCTCTTTGTCTTTAACCTTTGCTATTTTAATTATGATGTGTCTTGGTGTGGGCCTCTTGGATTTATCTTGTTGGGACTCTGAACTTCTTGGACTTATATGTCTTTTTCCTTTGCTGGTTAGGAAAGTTTTTGCCATTATTTCTTAAAATAGATTTTCAATCATTTGTTCCCTTTTCTCCTTCTGGTACCACTATGATGCTGATGTTTGTATGCTTGATGCTGTCCCAGAGGTCCCTTAAACTATCCTCATTTTTTTCTTTTCTTTTATTCTTTTCGCTATTGTGATTGGGAATTTTCCCCTACCTTTTTTTCCAAATTACTGATCAGATCTTCTGCTTCATTTCATCTGCTGTTGATTCCATCTAACATAGTCTGCGTTTCAGTTATTTTATTTATTTCTGACTGGTTCTTTTTTATGTTTTCTGGATTTTTGTTTTGTTTTGTTTTGTTTGTATATTTACTATCTCTTTGTGAAAGTTTTCACTGATCTCATCTAGTCTTTCTTTAAATTCACTGAGCATCCTTATAACCTACATTTTGAACTCCGCATCTGGTAATTTGCTGCCTCCATTTTATTTAAGTCTTTTTCTGGAGCTTTGTTCTGTTCTTTCATTAGGCACATGTTTCTTTGTCTCCTCATTTTGATTTCCTCCTTGTGTTTATTTCTATGTATTAGGTAGAGCTGTTATGTTTCCCAGTATTGGCAGAGTGGCCTTATGTAGTAGGTGTCCTGTAGAATCCAATGGCATAGTCTTCGTGTTCACCTAAGGTGGGTACTCCAGGGCTATCCCTTGTGTGGAATGTGTGTGCTTTCCAGTTGCAGTTGAGCCATGATTGCTGTTAGCCTGTCAGTGGGTGGGAATGACCCTCAGGCTAACTTGCTGTGAGGACTGGCCATAACTACAGAAGACAAGCTGTTGTGTGAGGCCTGACCCCACAGAATGGATTCACTTTAGTGGGGCTTTGGTCCCTTCCAAGTCCACATTCTGGGTGCGTAACTTGTGGTGCTAATTGGGTGATGTTCAGTGTGGCCTGAAGCACTAGGTATGTTGGTTCTTGGATTCTAGGGAGGGGCTCTGAGGCAGGCCAAGGTCAGCTGCAGCCTGTGCATGGTCCAGGGCCACCTAGTAGGAGCTACAAAGTGATCTCTGGTTGGTAGCTGCCTGTGGTGGGCTTGGAGGCACCTGAGAGTGGTTATGATGTGAACCAAGCCTGACTACCACTAGTGATTTAGCAAGAGGTACAGGGCATACCAAGTTTAGCCACTGCTTGTTTGGGATTTGTGGACCTTTGGGAGATTATAGGAAAGACCACAGTGTGGGCCCAGGCTGCACTTGTATAAATTAGAATCTGAAAGAAGTTAGGGCCAGACTTGTGAAGTATGTGTAATGGCATCTCAGAGAATCACCAGTGTTGGGTGAGAGTGGTGTTAGCCAGCTTAATGGAGACTTAGATTTGGTGCCTGCCTGATCCTTGTATTTATTTATTTGTTTATTTATTTTAAGATTTTATTGGGGAAGGGGTACAGGACTTTATTGGGGAACAGTGTGTACTTCTAGGACTTTTCCAAGTCAAGTTGCTGTCCTTTCAATGATACAATGGTATCTCTTGACACTTTGGTCCCAGAGGAAGCTGTCCCTGCTGTTGTTACCATGGTAAGGTCTAGCTGCCTGCCACTTGAAAAAGTCAAAAGTTAAGAGACAAGGTAGAAAGAAAAGCAGGTTTATTCAGAATGCTGACATTCTAGGAGGATGGGGGACTCCTGTCCAATGGCCACCTCCCTGTTCCTAGTTGTGGAGGGCATAGCTCAGCTCTAGGTCCAGTTGCCATTGTTAGTTGCAGGGGGCACAGCCCATCATCCCCTGTGGGAAGCAAACTGGCAACCTTGTGGTTGAGAGGATGCGCTCCAACCAACTGAACCATCCGGGAGCTCAGCGGCAGCTCAGCTCAAGGTGCCGTGTTCAATCTTAGTTGCGGGGTGGGGCACAGCCCCCCATCCCTTGGGGGAGTCGAGGAATCAAACCGGCAACCTTGTGTTTGAAAGTCCGCGCTCCAACCAACTGAGTAATATGGCCACTCAGGATCTGAGTGGCAGCTCATTGACTTCATTCTAGTTGCAGTGGGTGCAGCTCGCTGGCCCATGTGGGAATCGACCGGCAGCCCCATTGCCCAGAGCTTGTGCTCCAACCAACTGAGCCACCCGTCCGCCCCTCCTGCAGGCTGTATTGGGGGAGGGCTCAACAAGCAAACAATGGTATCTCCTGACACTTTGGTCCCAGAGGAAGCTGTCCCTGCTGTTGTTACCATGGTAAGGTCCAGCTGCCTGCCACTTGAAAAAGTCAAAAGTTAAGAGACAAGGTGGAAAGAAAAGCAGATTTATTCAGAATGCTGACATGCTAGGAGGATGGGGGACTCCTGTCCAATGGCCACCTCCCTGTTCCTAGAATCATCAGAAGATTTTACAGTTACACAAGAAGCAGAACAAAGGAAAGAGAGAATCAGTCATGTGACTCATCAGGGAGAATATCTCCTGGGGTTTGGTTTGTTCTACGAAGGTTATCTCCAACCCAGTCTTCTGGGTGATTCACATCATCTGACAGAGAATCACAGTCCAGTATTGCAGCATGGTTGCTGGTATTCAGTGGACTGACTCAGTTTCTTGCAAGTTAGTGTTCTACTGGTTAGCTAGATTAACAACGTATGCATGTAGCTTTGGTAAAGTAGAGCAATTAAATTGGGCAGTGAGGAAGAAAAACAAGGAAAAAAAAAACAGCTGAATAGCAAAATATGAGGTAAATCAAGATATAGGCTTACTGAATAATTGATTTCTTAAGTTTCACCCTTACACTACCCCCTGGCTTCACCAACAGAAGCCAGACAATTCAGTTCTTTCCCATATGTCCTTGGAGCTTTTTGAGCTGCTGACCCTTCTCTGGAGCTTAGGGTGAGTGATGTGAGCAAGTGAGTCTGTACACAGGCCCTTTAAGAAGATGCTTAAATTAGCAAAAGCCCTCCATCTCACCCAAACTGAGTCCCTGCTGATTTTCATAGCCAGCTGTTGTGGAGACTCCTCTTTCCAGCACTGGAGTTTTGAGCTGGGGAGCCTGGTGTGGGGCTGGGACCTCTTGCTCCTCAGTAGGTATCTCTGCAGCTGAGATATCTGTCATGCAGGGAGTCATCAGGCGGCCTGCGGGGTCTCTGGTCCTGCTCCCCACATAAGAACGCAGGATACAGTGAAGCCAAAAAGGAACACCCACGGAGCCATAAAT
Source organism: Rhinolophus sinicus (assembly GCF_057876585.1). Taxonomy (NCBI): domain Eukaryota; kingdom Metazoa; phylum Chordata; class Mammalia; order Chiroptera; family Rhinolophidae; genus Rhinolophus; species Rhinolophus sinicus. Next base: position 35,881,069 of record NC_142515.1, read on the forward strand.
AGGGGAGTCACATCATTATATTCTCGCTGGCTGCATCCACCTCTCTGCAATCCGCTCTTGCTAGCTCCCTTTTTGCTGCCAGCGTAGCCACAGCATTTATATTAGTGGCCAATGGCTCACTGGTTACAGCTGACGGCCAACTAGCCACAGCTGATGGCCATCCAATCACAGTTGATGGCCATTTACTACCTGAGCCAGCACCTTTCTATGTGAGGCCGAGAGCCTGGAAACTATTCTTTGGGGCTCTGTTCCCACAATATCTCTCTCAGTTATTAACTGCTACAGGTGGGTGTGGGACCAGCCTGATTCACGTTTGGCCCCTCCTACCAGTTTCAAAGTGGCTATTTTATATCCTTAGTTATAGAATTCTATTCAGCTAGTGTTCAGGTGGTTCTCAATGTTTGTTCTATAATTTAGTTGTAATTTTGGTGTCGTCATGGGAGGGGGCAATCACAGCATTTATCTACTCTGCCATCTTGACTGTAAGTTATATTTTAGAAATTTTTAAAGTCAAGAAATTACAAGTGGGAAAAAAAAATAAACTCTTGCTAACCTAAATATTAAGCTATCAAATGCCTACAAATAAATGATTACTACTGGGATAAAAAAATCATTTGGGGGGTGTCCGGATGGCTCAGTTGGTTAGAGCGCAAGTTCTGAACAGCAGGGTTGCCAGTTCGATTCCCACATGGGCCAGTGGACTGTGCCCTCCACAACTATATTGAAGACAATGAACTGCAGCTGACCTTCCTGAGGGGCGGCCAGGTGGCTTAGTTGGTTAGAGCGCAAGCTCTGAACAACAAGGTTGCCTGTTTAATTTCCACATGGGATGGTGGGCTGTGCCCCCTACAATTGAAGATGGAAAATGGTGACTGGACTTGAAGCTGAGCTGCACCCTCCACAACTAGACTGAAGGACAACACTTGGAGCTGACGGGTGCTGGAGAAACACACTGTTTCCCAATATTCCCCAATTAAAGAAAAATCATTTGGTAGGAATAATCCACTATTAATTACTCTTTCAACAGAGTTCACAAAGCAAACCGGTTTTCACCTTTGGACAACATAGCTTTTATAAGCAAAAATATCAGAATCAAGTTAGAACTGATGGTAGTGCCATGCTAACCTTGTTACTAAGAATAACAAGGGATCAGAATAAGGAAGGATTGGCTAATAAACAGTAAAGAGAACTCCAACAAATGTAGAAATAGCAGATGTAATATACAATACAATAGCAGATATGTTTTATAATGAAATACATAATAGACACTATCCCTAGGGCTGACATAGAGCACCCATGGAAGACCCACTTCCTTCAGACCTGAGATCCATATAATGTTCGAGAAGACATGACCTTGGGTCCCTACTGTCAGAGAAGAAACTGTGATGTACACTGGTGAAATGTGCTAGAAATCTGCCATCTGTAACTTGCTATCAATCTGCCATCTAGGCTGGAAAAGCTATGCATAAGTAAATGAATAGCTGTCCAGACCTATTCTCACTGGAAGCAGTGAACTCTGCTACAAAAATACCCTAGAGGGGATGCTGGAGGAATGCAAAGCCTTGTCTGCTCTGTACATAGGTCAATTCTCATGGTTGTCTTTGCACTGAGCAACTCTGAGGGATTTTCACGAACCTTGCTGGATGTCTTTTATCAACAATCTTCCCCTATGCCAGATACTTGAAAATCACAAAAATATGTCAATCCATTGGCCATTCTAATTAATCTGACACAGGCCAGGATCAACTATGTCATATAAAAATTAAGGCAATCATCAACAGGATCCCAAGCAACATTATGAGGTCAATCTGAAGCTTGCCTACAATTATGTCCCCCAAGGTGTACTCAGCAAACTAGGTTCCCACAGGAATCCAGAAGGTCTCATTTTAGATAGCCAAGATGTAGTCTCTGGCCAGTTCATTCTCTATTTGGTCCTATGAAAAGGAATTTAGACTGACATGCTAATCTGTGGTGTCACTGACAATAATTAAGGAGGCAATAGATGAGCTGAAAGAAATCTCAGCCCTAATGGAGATATTCTGTGGCCCACACTTGTTCACAGAGAAACACTAAGGGGCACAAGTAACTTTGGGATTTATTGTAAAACCACCATCACATTGGTTTGGTAAAAACACATGGGCAGTATCAACAAGAAGTGACAGAGTTGATAGTTATGTGTATAGTTTCAGGAAGAGTAGAATAATTTTGTGCCTGCTATGTCCATGTGCATTTTTCTGTTTTTATGGCACAAGGGAAGGATTGACAAATTCAGAAGCAAGTCAGATTTCTAGGTGCAGCTGTAGTTTGATTTGGACAAGGGTGTCTCTTCCAGGCCCCCTGAAATTCCTAGGGTCTAATCCCAGGTTCTAGGGATGTTGTTCTCCCTCTATTACCACAAAATACATGGTTGCCATTATAGTACCTATCATTTCACCTTTTCTCTGATCATCTCCTATCTGCACACAGACTGTTCAACCATAAGTGTCAAGTGCAAGAGGAACAAGGGCATTTTTATTCGAAATGGCTGAATCAAAATTAAAGTTGAATCCTTCTGGCTCCTTTTTTATGCTGCCACACAGAGAGTGTAAAATCAGGCTAGTCTGGGATTGCTTTCAGGGGAAAAAATAAATAAATCAAGTCTAAGATGTGTCAAGGAAAATCTCAAAATTTAAAAAAGGCTTATTTATGCCTCTATCCTTTTGGTTTTGCTCATTATTCAGAAATCAGCCAAGAGGACAGGATAGTTTTGGTGACAACAGCCTCATTTAGTGCGCAAAATGTCTTTAAGGTATATTGTCTGGGAAGGGAGGTACAATTTTAGAAGTATATATGAGTTGATTTTTAAGTAGGCCACCCCGATATGCTCAAGAATGCTACATATCTGTGGGTAGTAGGGAGCACAGAATGTCTACAGAGTACATTGATTTTTGGGTCTAGACTATTGGATAGACTTTGTGAAAAAAGACACAAAATTTTCAGACTATAAATGGTCCAGAAACCCAGAAACATGGCAGGATGATTTTCAAGGGCCATCATGTTTTGTATAGAATTGATTAATCAGCCTGAAACAATAGCATTGTAACCTGAAAAAATGTCAATAGTGGAGAGATCCCATTTATACCTCCCAGAGAGGGTTAAAAATCTGATATAATCAGTCAGGAATGGGCAAGATCAGTGCCTCAGACACTGGCATACTTTATGGTTAGATAAATGGAATACCTTCTGGCAGGAGTCAAGTTTGACATGCAGCAATGGCTTTTATATCAGCATTATATCTCAGGACAAAATGGAGCCATACTATGGGTGAGCCATGAGTGAGCCAGAGAATCTGATCAGCAGGTATGATTTGTTTGCATAGTTTGAGGCCATAAACAGAGTTCTCTTTTATAGTCCAGCCTATAATCTCCTTGCCTAAGAGTCACTAACTGTATAACAAAGCTTGTAAGGGGCGTACTGGTCAGAGCTATGAACATGACCTTAAGTTCTGCCCCCTAAACTGAGGGACCGTGTTCATTTTCAATTCTTCCCCGCTGATGATACTCAGTTTAAAGAGCTGCAGGAGCCCAGTGGACATAATTGGGTTTCAGCTTGGCCAAACTTTAGTGAAGTAGACCCTCAGATTTAGGGGAATCTCTGTGTGTAGAGGGCCTAATTGAGCTAAGAGCTTTGTTTCAGGTGGTGCTGGCAGGGAGGGATAAAGTACCGCCAAAGAATCAGTTGCCATCACTTTGTATAAAACCAAGATGGTATGTGGCCCCATCAGTGGAATATACCATTTTTACCTAACTAGTAGGGACTGTTGGACCCCTTCTTTGCTAGTCATTAATTCTGAGTGAGGATTTCAGGCAAAAAAAGTCACAGGAATTCATGTACCCACTGCCCAACCTCCACATTCCTTTCCCACCCCTTCCCCACTCATCTACCATACTGGAGAGAGAGAGAGAGAGAGAGAGAGAGAGAGAGAGAGAGAGAGAGAGAGAGAGAGAGAGAACCTGCATCAGGCTGGTGACTCTGCTGTCCTAGGAAATATCTCTGAGTACTCAGGCAGTTACCGAATCTTAAATTAAGCTCTTGTTTTCTTTTCTCTTCTGGGATTCTGTTGTTATTGTGAGACCACATAGGATAGGGCAGCGATCTCCATTCTATTATCAGTAATCCCCAAACAAGGATCCTCTCTACTCGTTATAGATATTTACAATATGAGCATGTGAGACACATTAATACCAGTTATACATTTTTATACAACACCGTGTTTCCCCCAAAACAAGACCAAGCCGGACAATCAGCTCTAATGCGTCTTTTGTACCAAAAATTAATATAAGACCCAATCTTATTTTACTATAATATAAGACCAGGTATAATATAATATATAATATAATATAATAATATAATATAATATAATATAATATAATATAATATAATATAATATAATATAATACTATATAATATAACATAATACTATATAATATAATACTGGGTGTTATATTAATTTTTGCTCCAAAAGACGCATTAGAACTGATTGTCCGGTTAGGTCTTACTTTCTTTCCCCCCCCTTCTTCTTCCTTCCCCCCAACCCCCACTCCGTTTCAAGCTATTTTTTCTCAGTCTAGTTGCTCTCGCTGGCTGCCGGCCGCTCACGCTGGATGCTGGCCACTCATGCTGGCCACCGGCCACTCGTGGCAGCACACGGTAGCCCACGGCAGCACAAAGCAGCTCACAATGGCTGTCGGCACTCACACTTGCTGCCGGTCACTCACGCTGGCCACCCGCCACTCATGGCAGCACACAGTAGCCCATGGCAGCACATGCTCATGCTCGCTGCCAGCCACTCATGCTGCCTGTGGCAGCTCACAGCAACCCAGTTCCAGGGAGAGCTTTTGCTCACAATCTTAGCTGCTCACTGGCCCATGTGGGAATCGAAATGGCAACCTCAGCATTAGGAGCATAGCGCTCCATCCACCTGAGCCACTAGGCCGGCTCAGGTCTTACTTTCAAGGAAACACAGTAATATACTGAACTGACCCATCCATCCATGAGTTGGATTCAGGCACTATTTCTTTTCGAAATGGGGTATAAACTGCTGTGTCAGGGGGCTAGAATAGTTGCCAAGATATTGTGCAATCTTTTGGCTTAGCAAGGAGAATGCCTGCGGAAGTAGGAGGACAGAGAGGTGGGGTGGGTGAAATTACAGGCAGTGGATTGGTTAGCTAAGAAGATGGCTGGGGCCTGGGAAGTCTTCCTGTTTCCTTTGACCTCCTGGGTGGGTGCCACCTATCCTCTCTGTATCTTCCAGCTCTTTCAAATGCCCTGACCCAGGGGTCTCTTTTTTAAAATTCTCTCTCCTCTAGTGTACACTATCTCCACTGCAGTCCTCAGCTCCACAACCTGTGCATTTGGTGATTTTCTATGTAGATAGAAAGGTGTCTAGATGTCTGAATTTTGCCAAATGCAAAGATGAAAGTGATGGAGGCTTCGGTCCTTGTATTATCATTTTGTTATCCCTGAGATATCCATGACCCTGGCCTACAAGCATTCACGTCTTGGCGAAATTTTACTTCTTTCTAGCAGCCCTCTAGACATAAGAAACTTTAATTTGTCATGGGGCTATCATCCAAAAGACCCTAACATTTCTTAATACCTAAACTATTCATGAACTATGCTTGCTTACAGGAACTGAAAAAGATTCCCGACTTCAAAGACCAAGGTGCCTAGTGCAAAAATCAAGATGGCTATGGGGTGTCGTGTGCAAAAAGAACTGTGTGCAACAAGGCAGAGTGCAACAGAAGAATAACTACGCACACATAGGAGAGTTTAATCACTCTGCGACACAGATTACAAATACGAAGGCTCTTCCCGAGTTGGGGAGAAGATGCCATTAGATCCTGTGGTCCTCTTTCTCCATTCCTTGATGAAAGAATAAAGTTTCTTCTCTGCTTTACCCACCTCTGTCTTGCTCTATTGTGAATGGCACTGGTCAGAAGGACCTTGGTTTTGTTCCCTGACCCAGAAGTGAGGCAGGTTAGTTAGCATGACTTCAGGCAGTCAGGAATTCCCTGGTAGAATGGACAAGGACAGTCATATCTTCAAGGCTGTAGCCCTGGGAAACATTAGGACAGGGCAGCTGGTTTGTTTCAAAAAGTCTTCTCAAAACCCTACTCAAGGCTGAGAATTTGATAAAACTGTACCAGTAGATGTCAGCTTTTCTCCTTAGATATACAAGTATAAAAACAGAAGTATTTTGCTTTAGTTGGTGGGCATCCCGGCTTTGGGTACCCCCTCCCACTGGGGAGCTGTAACTCTTCGTCTTAATAATCTATCCTCTTCTGCAACCTCTGGCTTCTCTGGTTCATGTTTCCATTCTTCAGTTTCATGAGACTGTGATCTCGGCACACACACATCAGAAATTCTATATCAGAAGGGTCAGTAACAAATGTGGATGACTGTGGAAGGACTGGCCTTGGATCTCCCTCTGGCATGACCACTCCTGAGCCCTAGGGTTTTGTTTCGTTCCAGATGGGAGAAGCAGTGAGAAGGGATAGCTCATCTCAGGCTAAATCTCCCACATTGCTGGACAGACTTGAGGAGCGGGTGAGGAGGACCCACTGACAGAGGAAGGACTGTTAGGTAGAAGTTAGAAAATGTAGAGAAAGAGGAGGGGGAAGAGGGGGTCCATAGTGCCTACACAAAAAGCTCATAACTAGCTTTGATTACCTACCTCCAGCCACTTATCTGTTTCTCCAACAGATGACAAGAGGTAGTGTGGAGCAAGATAAGGACCTGAGTCAACAGACCTACACCCATCTTAGGAGGTCACGCCCTCCTGTGGAAGAGCATGCACTACTTTTCCTGTCAAATCAACATGTAACTCCCTCACCCCACCCAGAAAACTAGAAGTTCTCGGGACATGGGCTCTCTCTCGCTTTGGCGTGCTCTCTCTCTCTCTCTCTCTCTCTCTCTCTCTCTCTCTCCCCCCCCCGACCTCACTAGGCACTAGGACTGTTCTCTTCCCTGAGAATGTGCCACTAATAAACCTTGCTTGCATACTAATCAACTTGCTGACCTTTGATGCTTCACTGCATCAGCAAGGAGAACTGAGACTCCCATTAACATTTTTGGTGCTATGACTCAGATTGCACCCTTTGTCTCTAGCTTTTTGGAATGCAGTGAGTAAGCACTCACACACTTTTCTTGCCTTCCCACCTTCAGTGGAGATCCTAGGCCTTTTCAGGCCTCTTTCTTTTACCTCTCAAATTTGCCTCCCTAAGGCCATCTCTTTTTGAACACTATTGCCCAACAAGGGGTAATGCTAATCCCAGCAGGCCGAGAGGTGAAGGAACAAAGGGACAACTGATTCTATGAGGGCTTGAGTACTTCGATGGGGTGAAATAATCAAAATTGTACCCTGGACATTCCCATCCTATAATTTCCCACTCCTGACTGAGCCTTTCTTGACTTGCAGAAGAATGCAGGAATTAACTATCAGGACTCTTTCTCAACCCCCAGAAATCCAGAAAAGGGGTGGGTGGGATACTCTTGCCACTGCCCATCCCCTGGGGTGACTTGTCTTGCCCCAACAAATTTCCCTTTTCTTTTCTTTTTTTTTTAAATATCTCTAATTATTTTGTTTTTTTCTTTTACTCCCCCTTCTTCTGCCTCCCCTGCCCACTCCAGTTCAAGACATTTTTTTCTCAGTCTAGTTGTGTAGGACACAGTTCCCTGGCCCATGCTGGTATTATGAGCCTGTGCTCCCGCTGGCTGAGGTAGTCAGTCACCGGTCAGCCTCTCACACCATCTCTCGCTGGCTGCCGGCCACTCACAATGGCTGCCAGTCACTCACACTGGCCGCACGCTGGACTGCTGGCCACTCCCGCAGCGGCACATAGCAGCCTGTGGCAGCACACAGCAACACATGGCAGCTCACGCTGACCTCCAGCTGCTCACAGCAGCCCTGCTCCAGGGAGAGCCATTGTACAGAATCTTAGCTATAGAGGGTGCAGCTCACTGGTCCATGTGGGAATCGAACCAGCGACCTCGGCATTAGGAGCATGGGGCTCCAACCACCTGAGCCACCAGGAAAGCTGGAATTTCTCTTTTCTAGATGGGGAATTAGGAGTCCATCATGCTGGCACTCCCTTGAGATGTATCATCTCTAATTGGTCCCAATTTGATTCTCAAAATTAAAAAAAAGGCCAATTAACTTTTTTTTTTTTTTTTTTTTAACACAGCTTGGCCTCAGTACCAACTAGGGGAAGGGGAGGTTTGGAGCCTTAATGGGACCTGAACTATCACACAATTACACAATTCTACAACTCAGCCTCTTTTGTAAATGTCTTGGAAAATGGCCAGAGATTCTTTATCTATAAGTATTTCTCTATTTAAGGGGCCGTAGATTTATGTAAAAAGTGTGAACATAGCCCTACTAATGAGGTGCTTACTGATCCCCAAATGCTCACTGAACCAGCCTCAGGGACCCCAGAGTAGGCCCTTTTGCTGCCTTCTTCACTACCTCTGTACCCAGGGTTCCCAGCACAGCCACTGGTCCCTGCTTCTCCTGACCGAAAGCCGCTCTGATAATAAAGCTCTTGCCCCTGATAGAAATGGCAGGATAATTCAGCCCTAACTAATACACTGACCCTTCTCCCTCGTTGAGTTCAGACAAATTGAAGCTGACCTTGGAAACTATTCAGACAATCTGGAAAAATATATAGATGCTTTCCAACACCTTTCTTTAGCATATGAACTGACCTGGAAAGATGTGATGATAGTTCTGGAGCAAACTTTGTCAGACATTGAACAGGAAAAGGTAATTAAGGAGGCCAGAAAACTTGCTAACAATTTATACCTGTCTGACAACAAATACCGTATAGAAGAAACAGTGGTCCCACCCATGGACCCTGAATGGGATTATAACAGCAATTCCCAAAAGTGGGAGAGAAACCATTTCTTCCTCTGTATTATGGTGGGACTCAAGGCAGGAAGTCAAAAGACAGTAATTATTCTAAGGTGTCTGCCATTATCCAGGGCCCGGATGAAACTCCTTCTTGGAAAGGCTGAGGGAAGCTCTCATTAAACATACTTACCTACATCTGGAGTCTTAAGAGGGCCAAATAACATTAAAGGACAAATTTCTAACCCAATCTGCTTCTGCCATTAGGAGAGAGTTACAAAAGCTTCTCCAGGGACCTGGGGTTTCCTTGGATGAAATGCTGACCACAGCCAATGTGATCTAGTTAGAGGAGAGCGGTCTCTTCTCAGCGCTGTGTCCAGGTTCTTGGCATCTTGAGCAAAGAATTGAACAAGATACCGACGTAAAGTAGTGAAAAAGCAGTTTACTAGGAAAAAAAAGTACACTTCAAAGAGATAGAGGCAGGCCCGAGCAGAAAGTAGTAACTCAAGGTAGCAATATTAGGAGAAAAAGTACACTCCAAAGGGTTTGGAGTGGGCCCCGAGCAAAGGCAAGGCTCAAGAGGCTCAAAGGGTGCTGACTAGCAAGGATTTGGAGTTTTTATCTCTTTTATTCTCCGGAATGGGCTGTTCCTTTCCTGGAGTGGGACCACTTGATTGACACCTGTGATTGACAAAAGGCTATTACCTCATCTTTTTAAACTGTGCATGTTCCATCCCTGAATTAGTCTGTTATGATGATATTAATGAACTTCCAGGCATATGTATATTACAATGATGGTATAATGAGGCCCAGGTGTAATGAAGGCCATTGTGGCCTTCACTGGGCAGGTGTGAGTGGCTGACTTAATCTAGTTGGGTATTTTGTATCCATTTGTTTCCTCATAGGGGTAGAAAAATATAGTGAGAAGGGAAAGTTTTGGGAGGAGAGGGGAGGTTTTTTGGGCTGTCGACTTCTGTGGGTTGTGCAGGAATGCAGAGACCCGATGCCTATCTCTAACTGCCTGCCTTGTATTCTCCTTGAGAGACGTGATCCCCATAAAATCTCTATGGGAAGTTGAGGGACAGGAGGTCTTTTCTTCTGTATCTACTTCCTGTTGGGCAGGGGTGTAGAGCTGTCCCTTCCTATTGGGGGATTCACAGAACTCTCACCCTATCTGAGCTCAGATGAGAGGAAGGGGGTCTCGAGATCCGCCTGGAAGACCAAGATCTGCTTGGAACACCGTGTTGGCTTCTTTGGTTGGGACTGGTAATCTCACTGGGGTATCATCTGTATCCCCAGGCCCCTAAATAAGGAAAAATAGATTTCCGTTAAACAGAGTTAAAAGTGTTGGCCCAAGAAGCAGGACCCAAAGCCATCGACACAAGCTGGCTGTGTGATAGACATTCTGTTTAGCTTCTTGGAAACTGTGGTCTTCTCCTCTGGTCAATTAGGTCATTTAGGTGGCGGTATTTACCCAGGAGCTGGGCCTGGAATGGCCTGGAGCAGGGGGAAGGGGACTTCCTATGGTTCAGGCTAGGGAAAAGCTGATTTGAAAGGTAAGATCAGGAACTAGGGAGCTAAGAAACCGGGGGAAAGGAAACTTAAGGAAAGGGAAACTTCAAATCCCTATAGGAAAGAAACCTTAAACATTTTCAGGGGGGTGGGGGGGAGACTCTCTTGGCCCATGTCAGTCTTTTTACAACTGTAACCAGGAGAGGGAGGCCAGGGTTTAGGAAAAGGAGGGATGGACAGAGGCTAGGCATGGCCAAGTTTTCGCCATGCTTGCGCGACATTCAGTCACATCCTGCAGGTCCTGCATCACTTGCTCCAAATGACACTACACTAAGTGTCATGTGCGCCAAAAGGCAGGTGTCATGCTGGACTCTCGTCCTGTTTCCTGCATAAGAACGCAGGATACGGTGAGGCCAAAAAGGAACACCGACGGAGACATAGATAGGGGAGTCATACCAGTATAGTCTCGCTGGCAGCTGGGCTGGAGACACAGGAAGCAGGAGCCACATGCTAGCCACAATCTGCCGTCTGCTTCTTTCCCAACCAACCCGCTAGCGTAGCCACAGCAGTTATATTAGTGGCTAATGGCTAACTGGTTACAGCTGATGGCCATCTGCTACCAGAGCCAGAACCTTTCCATGGGTGTGGCAGGTAGGACGATAACCTTTTTACTGGATACTGGGGCCACCTACTCTGTCCTTATTGCCTTCTCTGGACTTGCACTGTCCTGGGTGTTGTGGGAAAGCCCACCACTAGGAACTTCACTCCTCCTTTGGGCTGTCTCTGGGATGGGTATTATTTCATTAATTCCTTTCTGGTAGTCCCTGAATGCCCAACTCCCCTCCTCGGGAGTGACCTTCTCCAATTGTTAGGGGTCAAAATAGCTTAGTTATAGGAGAAAATCCTGTCTTAAAAACCAACCCTCCAAATGTTAGTTATGCAAACTGAAGATCACTGAATACTCTCACCCCAAATGGGAGAGTCAAAATGACTCAGCAGTCTGGTACACGGGATTCCTGGACAGGCTGAAAAATGCTACCCCAGTCCTCATTAGTCTGAAGGATCCCTCACAGTTTCCTCATGAGAAGCAGTCTCTCTAAGGCCTGAGGCAAGGGCTGGGCTTCAGTTTATTATTTCTAACTTTCTTTCTCATGGGCTACTTAAACCCATCAGTTCCCCTTGTAACAATCCTGTATTAGTGGACAGGAAAAAGGACAAGTCCTATAGACTAGTAATCCACCACCGCCTATCACAGAAAATGGCTGAATCATTAAAACTGGAAACATTTGGACACTCCAAGAATAACTGGACTCATTAGCTGGAATCACCCTCCGAAATCAAAGGGCGTTAGAACTCCTCATATTACAGCCTCAGCTGGGTAACATGCCTATATATTAAGGAACAGTATTGCTTCTATGTTAACAAATCAGGACAAGTCCAACAGAACATTCAGAGCATCCTTGAATCCTCATGTAGGATCAAGACCTCAGCCTCTTTCTGGGATTCAAATTCAAGAGTCATGTTTTCACTTCTTCCCTTTGAAGCCCCATTATTAATCATACTAGTGTTATTATGACAATCAACTTACTAAATTTATATCTTCCAGAATAAAGGCTATAAAGCTACAAATGATCGTCATGAATGACTATCGACCCCTGGGACTCGAAGCTCCAGATACTTATCATGGGGCAGATGGATGGGCACTTCCCTCTGCCTCCTCCAATCAATAGTTGGAACCCAAAGAAGTCTCGAGTTCCCTTTACAGCAGGAAGCATCCAGAGTGGTCATGGACCCAAAGTCCCCAAAGATTTCGGTTCCTAAAGCTTGAGGGGGGAAGTGTTAGGTAGAAGTTAGAAAATATATGAGGAAAAGGAGTGGGAGGGGGTCCATAATGCCTACAGAAAAAGCTCATAACTAGCTTTGGTTACCTGCCTCCAGCCACATATGTTTTTACAACAGATGACAAGAGGTGGTCTGGAGCAAGATAAGAATCTGAGTCAACAGACTTTCACCCATTTTAGGAGGTCATGCCATCTGGTGGAAGAGCACACACCGCTTTTCCCACCAAATCAATAAGTAACTCCCTCACCCCACCCAGCAAACTATAAGTCCTTGGGACATGGGCTCTCTCTCTCACTCTGGCCCTCGCTCTCTTCCCCTTTCTCTCTTCCCCCTTTCTCTCTCTCTCTCTCTCTCTCTCTCTTTCCCTCTCCCCCACTCCCCCTTTGCCCCACCTCACTAGGCCCCTCTCTCCCAATTCATTTGGTCCATTCTCTTCCTTGAGAATGTATCAATAATAAACCCTGCTTGCATACTAATCAGCTTGCTGAACTTTGATGCTTCTCTGCCTCGGCAAGAAGAACCAAGACCCCCGTAACAGTACCACTGTATTTCTGCCTGTTGTCCAGCCTTCAAAATCATGTTGTTGACTATCACAAATAGACAACTGTGGCTGCCTCAGGGTCTTGCCCTCTGCCACTTCATGAGGGTGTGTGACACTTGTTGCTGAATATTAGTATGGTCACCTTCGACGTACTCCCCATGGGGAGCTAAGTACTGATGCCAGCACCTAGTTCATCCTTCAAAGAAAATTTGGAACTCTCATTCTGGAATGGCCATCAGAGCTATTGTCAGATTACCCTTGATGTCCTGAATGTCATTCAAATGTCTTCCTTTCAATATTTCCTTTATCTTTAGGTAAAGAAAGAAGTCATTGGGGGCCAGATCAGGTGAGTAGGGAGGGTGTTCCAATACAGTTATTTGTTTACTGGCTAAAAACTCTCTCACAGACAGTGCCATGTGAGCTGGTGCATTGCCATTATGCAAGAGCCATGAATTGTTGGCAAAAAGTACAGGTCATCTAACTTTTTCACGCAGCCTTTTTAGCACTTCTAAATAGTAAGCTTGGTTAACTGTTTGTCCAGTTGGTACAAATTCATAATGAATAATCCCTCTGATATCAAAAAGGTTAGCAACTTCTTTGCAACGAGTTCACAAACTGAATTGTCAGACCCTGTATATTTATTAATAGCAATTGATATAAACTTGCACTATACTAGGCCAGTCAGACTATATTGTCACCCCACTTATTAGGAATTATACGACAGTTGATCTCAGGAGAGGTTAGAGTTGACATTTTCAGTCATAAGAATCAATGTTAACAATACCCAGAGAAAATGAATACAGATGTCTCTGTGTTATATTAGGTTGGTCCAAAAGTAATTGCGGTTTTTGCAATTGTTTTTAACCTTTTAAGCCACAATTACTTTTGCACCAACCTAATATTTGTCTTTGTTTAAAGCAATCGATATACTGCTTCCCTGTTTACAAAGTGCTTTAAGTGTTTTTTGTACACCTGATTTGATTACTTAAACCTATTAGGCAGGCTAGAGGGAGGTCCCATTCTGAACTGGTAAAATATACTTGATTGGTCTCTTTTCCTGCAAAATATTTAATATTGTTTATGTACTGGTGTAGATTATAATGTCTATGAAGGTTGTTCTTGTTCTATTTAGATTTGTATCCCAATAATAAATGCAGTGCCTGGCTCAAAAAAGAAGTCAATAAGTTTTGAATAAATGAATAAAGGAAATATCCACTATAAAAATAATCCATCATTTCGGAGGTCCCAGAAAGCACAATATGTATTTGAGTCTTAGGGTAGTTTTTATTCCATGTTGATTACATTATCAAGTATACTTTCTAATATGTATTATCTCTAAAGGAAGAAAACAAAAAATTTTGTAAACAAAAGGAGGAAGAAACTAAAAATTAGAGTGTGTCACTATATCAAATGAAATTAGAAACTTTAAACATGTATAAGGAAGATGAGAAAAATTTAAGATAGTAATCTCGTCTTTGCAAAATTCTTAAGTCTAATCCTCAGAAACAAATAGAATGATTAAGATAATTGATAGAATGAAATTTTAGAGCTCAAGTGTTATAGCACAAATGTGAAAACAAAGTATCTTTCCTTTTCTATAGATGATTTTAGTTTTTTTTTCAAAATCCACTACACAGATGCCCAGAAGAAAGATGTAAGCTTTCCAATTACTATCTCAGTATTTTTTGGTTTAAATAGTCTGCTTTTTAGTAAGTGCTCAGACTTTCAGCAACCTCCTCTTCCCCTCTTTTAGTCCAAGATGTAGTCCAAGATGGTACCGGGATAAACTGCAGATTTGTTCACCTTTCATCATGAAAATGTGGAAACAGAATCTTAGATGCAAGTGTAGGTATTGCTGCTCTCTCTATCCTTGTTGGCTTCTGGCGATGGTTTACTTGTCCTCTAGTCACAGTTCTGCCTGCTGACATATGCTGCTGAAGTCCTCAGATAATACATTTATGACCTCTTCTCTCTTTGGTACAGATATCGGGGGATTCCCTGATGACTCTTGGCTCTACATATCCCCTGGGAGTCTCCGTAGTGTTTTTTTTTTTTTGTTTGTTTGTTTGTTTTTGCCCCATTCCTTCTTGTAATGCAGGAGTCCTACCAAACTAACCTACCTCAAGACACTAAATTTGCACCCTTCTTCTTTTCATCCCTTCCACATCTTTGTTGAGAACTTGTGGGAACATCTACATATCTTCTATATATGTGGAATTAGGACTGGACTCCCAGGTGTTAAACTCCAGCCTCTGCCTCCCACCACACCTACTGAATTTATTCTGATGAGCTTGTTCACATTGGCATGAAGCCCCCTATTAAAAGGTCCCCAATTCTTAGTCAAGAACCCAGACCCAAAACTTCTGTCTTCTAACTTGCTTCCCCATTCAGTGACTTGGGAACAGAGGAGAGAACAACGGGGGAAATCATAGCATATATATCACACTATCTTTTCACAGTCCACTCAGGTAATGGAGTCAGCAGGTTTTCTAGTTCCTCTTTCTGTCTAGATGAGACTTATCCCTATGTCTATCCCTTTTCTTCTTGAAGTGATTTTTTTTTTCCCTTTCCACACTTCCTTTTGTTTCACTATGTAGTGTCAGAGCCAAGGGCAGGCTGCCCAATGCCATATCGATTATTCTGAACTACAATCACCTGAGAAGCAGCAAGAGTAGGATGAGTTCCCTGACTCTCCTCTGTCCCCTGAAAAGCAGGAAATGAATCTCCATGATAGGTGCCCTTCCCACTCCTGAAAGACTGAGAGACAACCTTATCAAAGAGTTATAAAATCCAGAGTGGAAAAAGCATGTATACACAAACCTTGTTATGCCTTTACTAATTTACTACCCAAGCCCAAACTTTGTTTAGATGCCCCACTAATACCCGAACCTGCTTAGATTTCTTTCTAATGAGCACTCACTTTCTGTGTCCTGTCAATTTTTCACAGATTTGTTTCTTTATACAAAAAGTATAAAAAAGTTGCCCAGTTTGATCACTTTTTGAGCCTCATCTTATGACCGGTGCATCATATTGTGAATCTCCCATGTACACATTATTAAATTATTTTTTTCCTCCTGTTAGTCTAGTCTTGTGCCAGTGTTATTATTTTATAACTAGTCTAGCTAGAAGAACAAACGAGGGGTAGAATGGAAGGGAATTCTCACCCCATCCCCACCCCCACAGTAATGTCTACTATTTGCCAGTGTTGCTCAAAAGCTTTACAAAAACTGGCTCATTGCATCCTCTTAACAATCCACAAGACGACTACTATCATTGCTCCCATTTTACAGATAAAGGATTTAGACGTGGTAGTGTCAGAGCCAGAATTCAGAACAAAGTGGTCTAGCTCGAATCTAAGCTATGCTTCATCCTCATTTGGTGGTTAGGTGGACTGACTGAGAACCATGAATTATAGATGAATGAAAGGTCCATTAATTTAATATTTTAAAAATGTTTATTCATGCTACTTTTATCTTGAGGTATGAAAATGAATGAGAGCATCTGGGAAGACTGTATAACTCCTAAAGATGGTGTGAGATTAGACAGAGTAGAGATCCACATTATAAGAGCAGGCAATGCTTACTTTAATAGGAGAAGGAAGAGGAGGGCGGTAACAACATTGTTAGTGGTCCTCGGGCTTAACAGCAGAAAGGCCCCTTAGTGTATTCATTGGCCAACTGAAGTTTGAACCCAGGCCTTTCATGGTGAAATTTTCTGCTCTATTACTCATAACCATTTCCTTATGAATCACGCCTCTCGGCTTATATACAAAACTTCAAGTGATCTCTTCTGTTTAGATTTTTTAAAGGTGATTGTTCAGTGTCTACATGATAAAATGGAAATAGGGTCTTTAATGGTAGCTCTAGCCTGACATTTAGACTTACCTTTCCATTTCCTGACCCCATCCCACTCCACTGCATTTTACTAAAATGTAAAATGGAATTACTGGCCATTTTTGGAATACATAATTTAATTCTCTTACATTTCTGGACTTGGCACAAAATGATCTCTTTGCTTGACTGGCATCCTTCTGTATTCTCTTGGTCTCTCTTCTTGGAGAGACCTTTTAAGACCGGTTGCATCAGTTTAAAAAAGGATTCCTAAATTCATGCTTGAGCTTCAATGGGGAAAAATCTAGATTCTGAAGAAATAAAGAAATAGGTCTGCATTTACATATGCCATCATCAGCAAACAGCACAGCTATAGAACTGTGAAAATTGCAGACCTTTACAACACAGCCTTTGATTAATGACTTAATTAAAGTGGGATTAATATAACTGTTGGCAAGGAAGGATGTTAGTGAAAGTAGAAAATATTCTGGCAATCTACCCTTTTAGCAGTCATTGCAGGAAACATTGATAACAGGGTGGCAGAGTCCGTGACTTAAACACTTGGAGATCACCTAGAGGAAAGGCTGATATTTGTGAGCTATGCAAGAGAAAATTGAGAAGCAAAGAAATAAAATTTAAGTGACTACAACTGAGCCAATATATCATATAGTGTATTTTTTTTTATAAAGACCCTTAGGAAAAAAAATATCTCAAGTCTCAGTAACAAATATAGCTGACTTCTCTTCAATAACTGTTTTTTAACTTTATGTGCACTCTAAATCTTATAAGTAATTCTACTTTCCTTTTTGATCTGACAGCTGGGATAGATTAGAGCTAAATCTGTGGCCTAAATAACTAATGTATAGAACCAAGGGGCACATAAATCTGGGTGCTAATCTAAGCACTATATTTACTCTTCCCTTATCTCTAGTTCCCTTGGTTTCATTCTTTCAACCTTATTTCACCACTTGTAGTCTATGCATCTTTGTAAGTCACCACAGGCCTTTTTGTTCTGAAATGGGACATAAATAAGTAACAGACTGGAGATGCCTAATAACAGCAGCAGGTTCTGTAAAGAACAGTTGCACTTTGAAGGCTTGCCTATTTTAAGATGATATCATGCCTATTTCTGTTTTTACTTAACATGGCCCGAGGTAGGACTCGTAGATCAAAATTAATTTTGTAGTTACAGAAATTGAATTATCTTCTATCTATCTACCCACCTATGTATCATCTACCTACTTATCTAGCTAACTGTATTCAAGTTGGGTAAAATTTCACTTTTTCTTTTCATTGTACTATGACAAATATTTTTATAGGGTTAGGTAATTCAATACCCTTTATAGGAAATGGCAAAGGTAAAGAAACCTGCTGGGGAGTAGATAATAAAGGGCATAAGGACATAGAGCCACAGATATTGACACTGCCAAATCAACTTTTGTCACTATGCTTATTTATGTAAATAATATTGTTGATATTAAGGAGAAAACTTAAGCATTCCAAACTAATTTTGGGCTAGATTTTGATAAAAACCCACACTCTTTAACAATAAATTCAAAAGAAACATTGTTAATTTAGTAATTAATTAACTTTCATGAAAGCTGTATTTGGGGTAGGTATTTAGATTAAAATGGGACATGTTTTATAAGAGTTTCTCAGAATTCTCTCAAATTCATACCTGTGAAATAAACCACTGATGAGTCGTGCTACCACTCAGGCATTAACACATTGCATGATGTTAACAATGACATTTTTTAAAAAATACATAGAAGCCCAAATCAGAGGGGATAAATTCTATAGGTTTCTCTTATCTCTTTAAAAAACATATCTTTTTCAGAACCATGGGAAGGGGGCAATGAATTTTCTAATAACAGAATATCTACCATGTGGAATAAGTCAATAAAATTTACAGTGGCATTTAACCAGTAAAATATTAGAATGTGATTATATTTGTGAAGAAAAATGCAAAACTTTCTAATCTTTTATTCTCTACATAAAGCATTATAGGTATGTCAAATACTGTGTTTCCCTGAAAATAAGACCTAGCTGGACAATCAGCTCTAATGCATCTTTTAGAGCAAAAATTGATATAAGACCCGGTATTATATTATAGTAAAATAAGACTGGATCTTATATTAATTTTTGCTCCAAAAGACACATTAGAGCTGACCATCCGGCTAGGTCTTATTTTTGGGGAAACACGGTTATGCAATATTTTTCTCTTGTTTATGCAAGGAAGCATGTAGACATGGAAAGACAGGGAAAAATAAAATTCTGTTTACGATATGAAGAACAGAAGAGCAAAGGGCTGAGAATTCTCTCTGTATTCAAATTGGTTGTTTTAGAAAAAGTATTCTTCCCAATCCTGATTGTTTGAGATAAAAGACAATTAAAATTATTTTATCATCAACTGAATTATAAAGTTAAGTTAAGCTGCATGCAGCCAGGGAAATATAAACATATTTCATATAGCTAGATAA
Organism: Rhinolophus sinicus; assembly: GCF_057876585.1. NCBI lineage: Eukaryota > Metazoa > Chordata > Mammalia > Chiroptera > Rhinolophidae > Rhinolophus > Rhinolophus sinicus. The sequence goes on from NC_142515.1 coordinate 35,900,161, forward strand.
ATGGACAAATGGAGGGATCAATAGATGATAGATGACAGATAGATCGATCGATAGATAAATAAATAGATATGAGCACATAAATTATGAATCTGGAAACAGACTCAATCATATTAAAAGGCATAATGCAACTTCATATTGACTATTCATCTTGATATATGTATGATATCATTTAGTATTTCTATGGTATAAGTGACATATTACATATGAACCCCTAGTATTTACATGATTACAATATTTTTTAAAATAAATGGATGTGCAGTATGTTAGGAAACACATTGTTCACTTTTCTTAAAACTTGGTTGTACATGACAGAAATGCATAAAAGGGAAAGGTAATTTTAAAATACACTCCTTTTCTTCACATTGTTCAAATATAAGAGTTTGCAGAGAAAGCTCTTCTTTTATTATCAAATCGAAATACTTACCATATAAATGGAAAAAATAGTTACTGATTTTTATTCCCCCTGACAGAATGAAAAATCATTTTCTTTAAATTGAAATTTATTTTGAAACAATTGTAGTGAGTAACAATGCATTTTAACTTAAATTTTATAATTCATATTCTTCATACATTAACATAATATTTGTTAAGGAAAAACGGGTGTTTGGATAAAGAAATTGGAAAAGCAGTGAGTGTGTTGATAATTTTCCAAACTACAGACAATGTTCAAGTCTTGCATTTATGTGCTTAACTTACCATAAATTTAAAGTAGATTGCAGTACAAAAATCAATCTAAAAAATAAAGGTTGTTATTATAAAGGTGAACAAATGCAAAAAACGTGAGAGGAAACAATAGAACAAAGGAATCCATGTTATCATTTGAGAAGAGGGAAGAACTATCCATTAAAATAGAAGTCCTCAATATTATTTTGACCTTATCTCTCAGCCTTATCGCTGTGTTATTGCAGGCACCAATGGGCATCTGCCCTGAGAAGAGATTATTAGCACTTTCTGCCTGTGTAATTAATTAACTGAAGTGGTATATAACCCCCACTTATGGTATAAAGTGCAGAAAGTGAAGCAGAACAAGAGAAAAAACAAGGCTCATAAACTAAAAGAAAGAAAATGTCTACCCTCAAGAAACAATATTCATTTTTTTCTGCCTCCGTGATACCCAAATGTAATGAACAATATGTTAATAGTCGCTATCCTATACCATTTGGAAGAACAACTGGATAAATAACATGTTTTAACATCCTTGTTAAAAATGCGGTCTAATAACACGAACGGGATATCACATATAAAATTCAAGGCATACTTTTCCCCCCATAGATTTAAGAAGATGCTTTTGGCCAGTCTACAGTTACGATTCTATGACAACTCTCAGAGTCTGTAATTAATGAAAAAGAGAAGTCTAGACAGAGAAATTATAGACTGTGATTTGACGGTCATTGAGTCACAAATTTTCCATATGTCATCTTGACTATTTTTTCATTCTTTTTCCCCTTACCCCTCATGTCCATGCGACCTTCTCTTGAAAACAACAGGTTTAACAATATTATAGCCATACAGTCATATAGCCCATTCTTATCTTAATCAGCCAAGATCTGCTGTTTCTTCTGATTGAAAGATGGCTGTGATTAAGAACAAAAGACTGCTATTCCTATGTAGGAAAAATAACCACTGATTTCTTTATAAACATTTACATAGAAAGATCATTATATGAAGTATTCTTAAGTTTAAACTTGGATAATTCCCCTGGGTTCCTCAATTTTAATCCTGAGTCAGAGTTTTATAGAATAGTGAAAGTCTTATCAAAATAACGATTCAACTGATCCAGATTTATGTAGTTAGCTGGTAATGTTTTTTCTGCCATGTATACTTTACCTCAAAATACACTGACCAAATACTTCATTTGGTCCATTTGTATCACTACTACTTATCTTTACACTATCTCCATTAATTTAGGGACAGATTAACTTTATGATTATTTTTACTGAAATGATCAACTTGAAATTGCTGAACTACGTCTGCTGAGTGATTCATAATATTTTGCATATTTATTTGTAAAAATTGAACTTTAAAATACTGTGACATCTCATATATCAGGGCATTAGTCTTCTGCCTAATTCCAATTTCTAGTAGTCTTCAGATCCTAATAGTGACCCCCAAAAGCTCCTCAGAATCACAAAGCTTTGATTTTTGAATTCACATACCTGATTCCTAACTCAGGTTTAATGCTTTTTCATAACAACAAGAAAAACAAACAAAGATAGAAACTTTCTCACCAAGAGATTAGAAGTAAACTGGAAGATGAATTTTAGAGAGAGGCACAATGACGGAATTCATTAAATATCACATTTAACTGATGTGAAATTGGAGAAAAGAGAAAAAAAATACATAAAGCTGTAAGCAACAGAATATCATGGGATACTAGTTGAGATAACTCTGGAACATCAGAAAAATATTTAATTATATTTAGTGATTTCTGATTCAGCAATTAGGAAAATATAAAATGCTTAATCTAACATCTATCCAAAATATTTTATCCTAGAAACAATTCCTTTGGTGCTTCAAGGAGCAGACCCTGGAGTTCAATGGTATAAATAATTATTATCCAAATTTAATATGCACATAAACTACCTTGGGATCTTGCGAGAGCGTGGATTCTTGTTTAGTAGACCTGAGAATGTGGGCAAGATTCTATATTTCTAACAAGCTCCCGATTAATGCTGATAGTTTTTTCTAGCAAGGTTTATATAGAATGAATTAATTTTCAATAAGGTCAGATAAATGAGATGTTACTGTATTTGATCTCAAATACTTTTTGAAATCTGCAGTGAAAATATACTACTGGTAAGTTGGTAAGTTTATGTTACATACAATTCATTCCCTTTAAAAATAATGAGATAGCATTGCAACAAACTATTCTTAAAATATGAAGTGTGACAGTGAAATAAGTAATAGTGCACTACTGAATCTTTCAACCATATAATAAGCATGCATGAGGGAATGTTATTGAAATATAAACTTGGTCAACACTGTGCAAATTTTTAGGTGAGTTGTAACTATATCGTACTAAGTTATATTCAATAGAATTCTGAATTCTCTTAAATTGTTTCATCCTTTTTCACATCTGGAGAGTATAGTTTGCAACAAACAAGGCAAATTTTGGAGATTTTTTTTTTTAAAGGATACATAGTTTTCATTTCTGTTAATGGAGAAATACTGTGCTTTGCTCAATGGTGGAAAAATGCAAGATGCATTATTTGATAAAAAATACCCAGCAAACATTTTCAGGTTCTATTCTTTATGCACATAAACACTATATATATTCAAATATTCTATAAATAAACTGGAGCTGGGGGAAGTGATCTACTATAATACATTTGAAGCTATGGATTTATAGTCTTTATAGGTATTTCACATATTACATAAATTCTTGATCCTGCCAGATTTCTTTATACCTAGCTTATAAAATATTCATGTCCAGTGACATTAATGTGAGACTTCTCTGGTCTTATTATATCTTGCTCATCAAAATTGTGATTCTGGGTGCATTATTGCCTATTTGACCCTTTCCTATCTCAGTAACATTTTGCTGAGAGTGAGCTTTCTCCAATGCTCCAGATAATGCTTTAACTTCAAATAGCTAAACTAAATTACCTAGCATGCTTGTTTGACATGGATAGAGTGTAGAGTGTGTGTATGCATGGTGGGTGGGACACCATGTAAAACTGTAAATGATATGTATAAAATATATGACTTCTAGTGTTCCTTAAAAGGTCAACATATACTTATGTAAGAACTTAAAAAAAAAGAAACATTTTATGTTGGACAAAAAGGAAAATAGGCTCATGATTCTAAATAGGCTCATGATTCAGAAGATTCCCACATTTACTATCACTTTGTAATTATTTCTTAAAAATCATGACAATATAAACAGTAATCGTATAAACCCATTACCTCTAAAATCTTCTAATATAATTTTCCCATTCTTTAATGAAAAGTAAAATTACATGTACCAGAAAAGTTCTGTGAAGCTAGAGATGAAGAAAAAACCATGTTAAAATCAACAAAATATAAGTGAGTACTTAGTAAATTATTTCTGTTTATTAAAATGGAAAAAAAAATTAAGAGCTAACAAAACCGCTAAATGTTTACATATGGTATTTGGTGAATTGAGACTCTGTCCTGAAAGATTTTCTGGGAAGAACAATTAATTGATAACAAATGTGAGTGCAAATCTGTCTGTTTCTAAACTTTAAAGCATATTGTTCAAAGTTTTAGCTTGTGTGCATGACATAAATCCCTTACATTGTTTTCTCAGTGACAATAAAAAGCACAGTTTATTAAAAACTTAAGTAAAAATCAAAATAACTTAAAAAAAAAAATTGGTCACAGTTTTGTCATTGGTATATGGAGGTTGTTCCAGGGGCCCATCCAGAGCTCTTCCTCATCTGACTGCGTGTGGTCACTATGGAATTCCAAAGGTTCCTTGATGCTCTTACAGTCAACCATAGACTCCTGTTCAACTGTGCTTTTCAGCCTGTTCCCCAGTGGCTTCACTGACATACTGTCAGTCCCCAATGGGCAAGGGGCAAACGTTACCAGAGTTGGTCTTGTGTTCATTTCCTCAGTAGAAAATGGCCCCTTCGATAATGTGTTCAGAGGGACATTCTCCTCATGTGTCACTGCCAACTTGTCTAGTTTCTTAAAGTGCCTTCCCAGTCGGACAGGGGATGTAACTTTTACGTTATCAGTGAGGCAGGCGCGGTGGGTTCTCACCACAGAACCATTCTGTGCAATGTATATATTGCCATTAACATTACCGTGGATATTAGGATTGTGAAGACGGTTTCTCTGACATTCAGGAGCACTGTCTTCTCCAGTTGAGCTAGTTTCATATTCACGATCAACAACTAATTTGATCATTCTTTTTCTTGCCCACTGTCAAAGTTAAAAAAAAATAAAAAAATTGATTATCAGAGGAATTAAGAGGGCAAAGATTATAATGCCTGTGAGATTAAAAACTTTTGCTAGAAAGCCATCAAAGGTAAATAATTCAAAAGAGGGAGAAGGAAACAGATTATTAACATGAGTTTCTTTTGCAATAAGGCTTCATTTGTTTTAGAGCTTAACTTCTGAAGAAAGTGTTGCTGAGTTAGGAAGAAGACATTTATTTCAGAAAGTACATTTATTCTTTTACATCAAATTGCTGCTCTACATGAAAAAAAAAGAAATATATATATTATTTATATTTAAATAAGGATCTGATCCATTGTTTGACAGTTGCTATACGATTCCGGAAAGTTGAATTGGAAAAGAATGCACAGCGATAGTATATTCTGTTCATACTAGTGTTATACCTCTATTCCCAATGTTTTAAAGTAATTTTTAAACCCACATTATTCTAATTCCTAATTAATTCTTCATTGTTAACCATATGTTTTGCATAATTTAATGCATTTATTCCCTTGAAGTATCCTGGTTTTCTGGGTAATTTCATTAAAATACATGTTAACTTAAAAGAAAATATCTTCCCACCCAGCATAATTTATTTAGTATCACCCAATACTGAACACTAATTACTGTAAACTTTCCTTTTGCAAACAACTGGAATACAATGGACATTTTTACAAATTTATTTTTCTTTAACCAATCCACATTAGAAATGGTAGGGAGCAAAGATTAAATAATATGAGGTTACTCTCAAAATATTATTACATTTTCAGGTATGTGAATTACCAACACATTGCACTAAGTAAGCCATGTTTTTTTTTTTTTAATTTTCAAACATATATATATATATATATATATATATATATATAGTATTATGTTTACTTACCCAGAAAAAACCTGTATAAATTTTACAATTTATTTTTATTTTCTAAATTCACTGTAACTCATAACCACAATGGAAATGAAATGGTAGTCAATTTCATCTTTTAATTTATTTTATTTAACCTCTAATATTTGAAAATGCCAGCTACAAACTTAATTGAACATGTTCATGATCTTTCTGATAATACCTTTGCCAGTTGAAATGTACATATATGCAAAAGTTGACTTTTAGAGACCTCATTTGTTGCAGTCTGTCCTAAGGAGTTATTTTTTTTAAAGGTGATATAAAAACAACTGTAAGTATTCATACAATCCATTCCAATAGGCAGGGCATCCTTGTAATTCATAATGCCACACAGCATTAACAGAAATCCCACTAGATGATATTAAATATTGATTAACCGATTGCATGTCTTCTGATTTAGTAATTAGGAAAGATGAGACAGTTTCACCCTAATACACTCTAACATATACATCTATTTGGATAGCATATATATTCACTTTTCTGGCATATCTCTAATCTCAAATTAGATCAAAATCATGATCAATTTCCTCCCCTTCAAGGGTCATTTTAGAGAACACACAGAAGGCACTGCACACAAGAGCATTCATCACTGCAAAACTCCCACCTACTGTCATCTCTTTTAAAGTGCTGTGTTGTAACCTTCAGAGTCTGCTCCTGGAGGCTTCGTTTGGTTTGCATCCCTGCTTGTGTCTTGTTCTGGCACCTGAAAGCCCCATGGACCTCCAGACTGACTTTCACTAGTACTGGTTGATTCTGATTCTTCCTCACTTTCCACACCTCTTTCCACAGAAGCTGATTCTACGCTGCCCTCCTCAGTGATTTCTTGAGCTTCAAGGTCTGTTGATTCTTCCATCGGGGCCAGCTCACTATCCTCTCCTTCTGGGTGCTCTTCTTCCCCCTTCAGTTCTTCTGGTTCTTCGCGTGGTTCCTTTTTCTTAGGTTGGACTTCCTCTTCAACAACGGGCCTTCTTCTTGCAAGAAAAATGTTTTTCCTTGCCTTTTCTCCTTCTGATTCTGTGGATTCTGATTCTGATTCTGGGGTAGAACTTTCCACCTCCTCAGAAGGTGTCTCTGACTCAGACTCTTCTGTCGTCTCAGACTCACTGAACTCAGATTCGGTTTCAGTGTACTCAGTGTAGTCACTTGAGGACTCCTCCTCTGATTCCACAGTGCTTTCTGAAGCTTCCTCTGGTTCCAGAGTTAGTTTCAAATAGTCTTTATCTTCTTCCTCAAGGCGTCTCTGCCACTCTTCACCCTCAAGGTCAATGATGCCTCTTCTATCAGCTAGTCTTCTAACTTTCTTAAAAATCATTGGGAATATCCTGGCCCTCTTCCATGTTGTGTATGTAGGTTCAGCTGCTGGTGGCTTTTCAATAATGACAACTACTTCTTGCTCCTCACTAGGCTCTCTAACTTTCTTTGCCTTTTCCTGAAAATCATGAAAATGCAATTGAAGTGTCAGCTGGGGGATGGTTATGTTGTGACCTTGTCCCACACAAGTTAAGCAGGAATGAATCTGTGAGGTAATAGCTTCATTCAAGTTATATAACTGGTTGCAGAAACAATCATGCAAATCTCTATTGTTTACCCCAACTTTATATCGACAGAAGATAACCAAGAAAAAGTAAATTATTTTATTTTGGCTTGTACTGTACAATACCAAATTCTAATGCTTTCTCTATTTTTTTTCCTATTCAAAATTTATTTTCCATCTTATGTCAAGGGAGGAAAAAAAATTGTTATCGCTTCCCTGTCCCATCCCTAGACTTTAAATATTTTTTATGTATTTCTTTTAACAAAATTTTAAATAATGAGGTAATTATGATAGTTTATCTGAATAGCCTGTGAAATTTGACTATTTTCTTAATTTTGAACTGGGTAAAACTATAGCGACATTTATTTTTTTGTGTGTGGGATTTTTTTTTTTTTTTTGATAAATGTTCCAAGAACTATTTCAAGCAAAATTAAGAATTTGATATAAATGACTCATGCTAATTTAAACATAAATCATACTTCATTAAACATATTGGTGGTAATATTTAATTTCCTCTGATAACTTTTCAGTTATGGAGACTATACTTTTTATGACTTTCAGTATGATAGACAATTTAAAAACAAAACTAAACATTGTTTTGCAAAATACTTTCTATGTATATTATTATAATGTTATCTTTATCAGAAAAGATAAACATTGGGAATTTTGAAAATATAACTGTATTATGAATTTATTCCAGGTGTTTAAACATTTTATAGAAGGACATAAATTAAACTTACATAAAAATTAATTTCCTTCTATACACAGGGCAATAAAATGGTCCGCGTTGTTAAATTTCTATGGAAAACATGTATTAAGTATATAGGATTTCTGATTTTTACAATATTGTTTAGTGTGCTATTCAAATAGGGTTAAAATTTATTCTTGGAATATTAACTTTATGTAAGAAAATTATAGGAATTACCTCTTCCTCCTCAATTCCCTCCTCAGCTTCAGCAACCACCTCACCATATTCTTCAGCAGGTGGTAACAAGCGACGGCGACTTCCATATTGAGGCATTTCATACCTGTAATAGAAACTTACAACTTTAAATATATACATACATACATACATACATACATTTATTTATTTATTTATTTATTTATTTATTTATTTTTGCATATGGTCAGTGTAGACTCTACCATGACTGCTCTCTGTGTTCTTCTTTTTCTTCATCATTCAATCAACAGATATTTATATAGCATCTATTAGGCTGTTATAAACTATTTATAAAACCACAAGGTAAGTACTATAACCTGATGACCAATGATTTTTGCCATAATGGTACCCTGGAATAACAATAAAGAGAGTCAAGTTATTTCAGATTTACGTTTTGGGGAGACTAGAATGAAAAGAAAGGCATATTATTGCTTAATTGATTGAAGATTCTAGGACACAAGATAGGTTCTTTCTAAAAGTATAATAGCTTATTGAGAACATAAAATCTCTATGTTTATAGTCAAGATCTACTTTAAACATGGTATGTACTGGTCTGTACATTTCTCTGCTTCATTTATTGAAAGCAGTTATCTTTTGTGTATAGAAGTGAATTTTGAAATGCTTATTACTAAATTCTAAAGTATGTTTTCTTCTCAGTTTCTCTTGGATAAAATCTTGAGGCTGACTGGTTAGATAAAAGGTTAAACATCTCATATGAACAATAAAGGTGAATTAAGGAATTGAGCAAATATGTTTGACTTTTATTTCCCATTTGAATAATTTTGAATAATTTTTACTGCAGTCTTAGAGTTGTAGTCAATATCAATACAGAACATCAAAACAGAACTCAATATGGAAAAATGGTTAAAACTCTACTGAAATTAAAACTAGATACGTTATTCATTTTCAAAGCTGAAACTGATAAAATGACATTTATAAAACAAATGCTAGTAATAATAATCATTTACTAATTCCTCATTATTTATACAATATTAAGATACTGGATAAAAAAATCTGAAGATGTACCCATGCTCATAACTGTAATAATCTTGTCCATATTCCTGGCCAGGGTCATTTCCAGACTCCATGGATAACTCCTGTTGTTTAAAAAGAGAAATTGCATTTGAAAACAAATTCTTATCACATTTCAGATCACAGTCAGATTTCCAGACCTAGAATTCGATGACTCTCAAAATACTGCTGCCAAAATAATTTCAATTACAACTGTTAGTTATACATATTCAAATAGTTCTTTTCTGGCTGTAACTATTTTAAACAAAATAAGGCTGTGTTATTAGAATTGAAGGGGTAAAAAAGGTAAATTTTTTTTATAGTGGTAAATCTGTTAAAGATTGCATTTGAGCATATTGCTTGTTCTTAGCTAAGTTTTAAAACTATCAATAGGCGGTGAATATTTCATTCTATTTTAATGTATACTATTAACAGGTTTTAGCCTTGAGGAAAATTACAGCATTATCTTCAGCATTGTTTCATCTTCCTTCTAACAGTTTTCTAGTCCCCAGAGCACTTCCATTCATCAAAATTTATTCCTAAGAAAGATCTGATAATAAGCATTTATACATTAATAAAATTCCATTAATGTGAGATATTTCCCAAGAATGTTTACATGTTAAAATATACGGATAATTCTGGATTTAATTCTTTTTTTTTAAAAAAAGGGAATTTGTCAGAGCAGAGCCCTTTCAAGTTTTCCAGTTCTAAATTATAGACAACACTGATTTTTGTCAAACTCTACTCTTATAAAAAGATGTGTGTGTTTTTTTTCCCCTGAGATATACATATGAAGCTAGTTTTAAGTAACTATTAAATTCAATGTCATTACATTTCCTTGTTAAATTCTATTTTAATATTTATATAGGTCGAACTGAATTGTTAATTAAATCAATTTTTCAATGAAGAAAAAAGGAAGAAAAATCATAGATATCAACAGGAAAATGGGTTGGTACTTATTTCTAAAATCATGTATTATTTATGAGAATTAATTCTGCTGATCCAAGTATAATATACAGTCAGGAAAAAAATGTTCTCTGAGAGCACAAATATATATATCATTAGGAAAGCATGAAAATTCATAGCTTGTATGACCCTAAATTGTGCTTTGTTTGGCAAAGATCATTTTTTTAAAAAACTGATTTTGATGCCAACATTCTAATCAAAAAATACTATCAAAAAATCTGGATTTGATTTCTCTTGAAAAATAAAAAATATGGCAACACTGGGCTCATATTTTCACGTCATGAATTTAGTTAGATTGCTTACAGCAATCATGTTCTCTCCTGCTTACTACTATGCACTCAACTTCACTGTTTTACACCTATATCCATAGTTGCAATAGGATCTCCTATCTGCTCTTTTTAATTTTTTTTACATCTAATTTTTTCCATTCACTTGCATTACATCATTTAAGTTTGCAGTCCCTCTACTCTACTAATGTACTATCCCATGACTTTGCAATTTACAAAGTTTTGTAAATCAACTGTAACGGAATCCACTTTTGATGTTAAAACTACTTCAGTTCACCCTTCAGAATAGCTAAGATTATAAAGAAAGAAAAAGATCATTGATACCATGTTCTGGCAGCGACACTAGCACTGTAAGTCTCATACACTTCCGGAAAGATTATAAATTAGTAAAACCCTTTGGGAAATGTTTGGCAATAATACCAACATCAAATATATGCATATCCCATTTCACAGAAATCCAATATAGTTCAGTTTATAAACCCAACATAAACATGTACAATTATGTACCATGATACAGTATTCATAACAGCCCAAAACTGGAACCAATGCAAAAGTCCATAATGTAAACACATTACAACATCACACAACAACAGAAATGAATCTCCCAAACAAAAAATAATGAGCAAAAGAAGTCAGGTACAAATGAAACATTATTCAATTTATAGAAACTTCAATATGTGTTAGAAGACAGGTGAAAAGCTTTCAATCAGCAATTAACCTCAGATAAACCTCATTAGCTATAATACTGCCACTACACAATCAATGCCTACATTTAGAAAAAAGGAAATACTGCCATATATGACTACATGGATGTAACATGGAAGGCATTATGCTAAGTGAAATAAGTCAGACAGAGACAGATGTTTCATGGTATCACTTATATGCGGAATCTAAACAAATATTTAAATAAAAAGTCAAGAAACAGAGAGTAGAAAAGTAATTGTTAATGGCTGGGGGTGTGGAGAGGTTGGTAAAAGGTTAAAAACTTGCTGCAAGATAAATAAGATTTGGGGTTCTAATGTAAATATTTGATAACATTGTATTGTATAATTGAGATTAGCTAAGAGAATAGAACTAAAATATTCTCACACATAATAAAAGGTAAATTTGTGAGGTGATAGACGTGTTAATTAACTAGATGAGGGGACTCTGCACGATGTACAGATGTAGCACATCACCATAATTTACACACAAAATATCTTAGTTTTCTTTGTCAATTATACCTCAATAAAGCTGAAATTCAATGTGTGTGTGTGTGTGTGTGTGTGTGTGTTTGTGCATACATCATTAAAATATTTATCTTAAAAATAAAGAAGTGGTTAGGGAAACGAGAAATTGTATGTGAGTATTGATACGGATGACATTTCTGTAGAGCTAGCAGGGCATGTGCATTCTGTAAATATTATCTAGGTATACAATATGATTTGTATACTTTTATGCTGTGGTTTTATTTCAACAAAAAAATGTTCACTATGGGAAGGGGGTGGGAGGGTAGGAAATGAGGTCGGGAAAGACCAGTAAGAAATGAGAATGAAGTTAAAGTCTACATTTAAGTTATTCAAACTGAATACATACATTATATACAGATTGGTAGGCTTAGGCTTTTGTGGCATCTAAAACCCAACGTAATTTTACCAATATAAATGAAGCAAAGAGGTCTCAGAACTAATACTTTTAAATGGCTTAGTCGATACATGTTTAATATCATACATAAGGAGACTGAGAAAAGTATTGAAACCCAAATGCCCATTAATGGAAGAATGAATACAGAAAATGTGGCATATACATACAATGGAATACTATGTAATCTTAAAAAAGAAGGCATTACTGCCATATTCAACAACATGGATTAACCTTGGGGATATTAAGTTACATGAAAAAAGCCAGTAATAGAAAGGTCGGGGCCGTATGATTCCACTTATACGAAGTATCTAAATAGTCAAACTCATAGAAGCAGACAGTGGAATGATAGTTGCCACAATGGGGGGGAGGGGAGGAAATGGGAATTTCTGTTCAACAGGTATAAAGTTTCAATTAGGCAAGATGAAGAAGTTCTGGAGATCTGCTGTACAATACACTGTGCTTATAGCTAACAGAAACATTGTGTTATACACTTAAAATTTGTTAAGAGGTAAGATCTCATGTTAGGTGTCCTTACAGCAATTAAAAATGGTTCTGAAGTTGAGTTTTAATAACTTTTAGCAATGATAGAAAATAAACATTTATGGAAAGAATGCAACTGAGTGGATTTCAGATCTTAAAAGTTAGAATCAAATAATTTTCTTTACAGATAATTTTCTTGTTTTTCCTAAAGGGAAAATAAAACTCAGCTCTTGCTAGCTACAATATATATCTGGCACCCGATGACTTTAAAAAAATAAAACAAATAAATAAAAGGACAGACGCAACCAGTCACTGTGTAGTCTGAGTTAGAAAGGAGAGATAGACACTAGTAGAAAGAAATGATCTGAAGGGTCCCTCTTGGATTCTTATGCAACCCATTACTGAAGAATGGACCATCAGCTCTTCAGAAAAAACAAACAAGCAAACAGGCAAAAATGCAGGAAGAAAGGAACTGGTGACCATTGACATTCCTGATTTGGCTTGAATAGACAGTGAAACACTCCACACAAGAGGCCCTGTTGCCTTTAGTGCTAGATAGGTGAGTCCCGAGTTTGGAAAATCATGCTAAGTTGCATACTAAAAAGTGATTTTGTAGGCAGATAAAACACAAAGTTGTTTTTAAAATTCATTTTTTGCTGAGAGAAGAGAGTTTCACACAGAGAAGACATAGTATTAACTTAGTATCTTATTAACCAAAAAATAAATATTTACACTGATGTAAACAAAAAGAACAATAACTACCATTTACTGAATTTCTTCTTACTATGATCCAGTAGCTGAGCTGGGAGCTTATGTGTTCAATATTATTGCTAACATTTTATAAAAGATGAAATTAATGCCCAGGAAAGTGCATATCTCGACTAACATGTTGCATCCAGTAATTGGCATTTGGATTTTAACTCTGAGTTATCTAATTCAGTAATCTATGGAGATGTCTCATGGAAATTTTTGTGAAAAATTTATAAAAGTGGAATATTCCTTGCCAGTCAACCTCCAAATTTGGGAAGGAAGTTTTAACCACAAAATGCTTCTTTTTAGATAAGTGAAGATTGTTTTGTTAAGAAAATGAAATAATGTTTTTAAGTGGAGCTTATAAAATACTAAATTTGCCAAAGGAAATATTTTTACATAACATTACTTTAAAAAAATTGCAGCATTAAAACATAACAAATATAAATGATATGAATTTATTATATAGCTGTGGTTGTCTTTTTCTCATTGCAGAAAAAAAAGTCATAGGCATTTTGAAATAGACATGTGGCCAAAGGCAGTATTTTGAATTACATGAAATAATTTAAAGACTGTTAATCATAACCTAATTTCTACCTTTTGTTATTCAGCACAGATGTCTGCAATTTTTTTAGCATTCTTTTTCAACCTTTGCAAACTAATCAAAATCTTATCTCAGGAACAGTTCTGATTCATTTATATAAGAGACTGATCAAGTTTATGCATTACTTCACTGAATGATAGCTTGCTTTTAATAGGACCAAAATTTTTATCTGTCTAATTCTCAGAGGATGAAGCCAAAAAATTGGAATTTCAGCCACCAGTAAGAAGTGGTAAGGTGATTTGTTCATTTGTTTATTTATTTTATTTTAAAACAACCTTTTCTCACTCGCCAAATTATGCCAGGAGGGCAGCTACCCACTCTGCCTACATATAAGATGGACATTACAGTCACATAAAGTACAGTGAAAACCCAGGGAGGTTGAAAAGAGAAAGGAAATTGATACCTCTGGTTTAAGAAGAGAAGGCCTCAGCAGTTGTTCTTGCTGTCAAAGGAAATTAAAATAGAAAAAAGAAAAAAAAAGATTTAGAAAATAATTCAGAGGGAAAAGGTAGATTATGATTGAAAAGAGAGAAAAAAAGGTTACAGTTTAAAACTGGTTACCTTGGGATTATCTGCCATTATTCATGTGATAGCTACCAATAGCATTAAATAATATTTCGACTATTTATGTTGGAACATAAATTTATAAAGAATTAATTTATTTTAATTTCATCATTGTTTTAATTAACATCAAGGTTAACGTTAATAAATGAAAATCTATAAAGAATGTTCTTGGTTTGAGCTTCATATTACAGAGTCATTATGCTTCTATAAGCACTTTAAGTATCATAAAATTCTTCATAGCAATTTCAACCTTGTTTTAAATTGCCCCTCTTTTTTTCTCCTTAATCACATTAGATGTAATCAGGTTTACTAGGAAGAAGGGTAGAGTACACAAAATAATGATATAGAATGATAAATATACTTGTCATCATATTTAAAACATGTTTCCCATTTTTACCAAAATGTGGATTGCCTGTACTCAAACATTAAGCATGTTTTCAGAATTTCTTTTGTGATTAAGGAAAGTGTCCTTCTTCAGATTTTGCAAGAATCACTTCCTGTTGCTGCCCCACTTCACTCACACTTATTTAAAGGAAACATGGTCACTACTGGTCTGTTTCATGATGATTTATACTTCCGTCAGATGAAAAGAAGATTCACAATTCAAATTTTGGGTTATCAACTCTTTGTGGGGGAAACAGTTACACAACAGGAATCTGAAAGTAAGCGGTGGGAAAGTGGACAGAGAAGTTCTGAGGAATACTTCCACCAATGAACCAATTGTTTGAAATGGTCAGTAGAAACTGTTTGAATGAACAGATAGACTTTCCATGGTACATACAGTCGTTAGTGAGTTAGTCTACTTAAGGTATTCATTTAAAAGAGTGGGAAGTTTAAGTTAGAAATATTCTGATTCATTCTGTTAGCTATTATAATTATCCCTGAAAGCCAGTTATGCTTAAAGGCATTCATCTTAATTTTCAAATAATTCTAAACTATTAGCAAATCAGATCATATGCTTATCTCAGTCTCTTGACTGAAAAGCTTTGTGCTAAACCATACATACTAGGTTCTCAGTGACTTCAGTGATAGCACCATTTACAGTGTGGCTAGTCAAATACTCTTGGCCACAATGCTCCGTATGTTCTCTGTAGACTGGGAGTCAAAGTCAAATTAACACAATAGGAAAGCCAGTCATTTTTATTATTATTTTTTTTAACTCTTTAAGATCTCAAGCTCTAATGTGTTAGGATGGAGTATTGGACTGGTAAAAAGAACAAATATCAAGTAATCCTACAGTTTCTAAATTAGGTTTATAGCCTTAGAAAAATAAATTCAGGGGAATCTCACAATACTAAGCAATAGTAATTCAGGAAAAAAAATAAATTTATCCTTGAATAGGCGAGCAGTTGGTCTTTCTTCACCCATTAATAGACTTAAAATACCCAAACAAAGAAGCAATAGATATAAAAGAAATAGTATAGCATACTTATACGTTTTGTTAAAATAAAAGAAAGTACCCTGGTTTTGAAAAAAATATAAATCAGTCCTTGGTATAACGTAACACCATAAAGCCCTTACCTCTGATGCATAACCTCTCCTGCAAGGCAGAAATGAAGAAATCGGTATTAAACATCTTGGGTTTTTAGGTTAAATAAAAGTTTTGGTGAGGGTGTTTAAAAAAAAAAATCTGAAAGAAACTGAGAAAGCAATTTTTGCTAAAAATTGTCCCAGTGAGAAATATATTTTGTGGCAGTATCAAGACAGGAGGCTCAAGGTTTCATGCCCACATTATTAAAAACAATTATCACCCCAACCCTCATTCCATATGAACACCAAAACTTACACAATCTATTTTGTCATAATGGTGTACAGTAACAAACTTTGTTTTTCAAGTGGAATAAAAAGTATCCTATATCATTTCTCCTAGATGTCTTAATACATATAAGATACTCATTTAGGGAAAGATGTGTTTTATACATGAAAAACATACTAGTTCAGAATCCATGACTAGAATATGTTCTTCCAAATGTTTGTGAAATTTTTTTTATTTGTGTCAATTTATTCTAAAAACAGTGAATGTAAAATATTACTAGCTTTTAAGAGTGAATTAGACATGAAGTGTCTATGACATTATTAAACATGAAGTGAAAAAGTTTTTAAAGATATAATAGTCAAACTTTCAATATTACATAAAACTTTATGAAGTTCGTGGAACACAAGTTGGTGAAACATTTGACCATACTTGAGAGGGGAAAAAAGTATAGCGTTTTTCAATGTTGAATGTCACTAATTATGAATATTTTTACTTACTATTCATTAAAAATTGTCCTAAAGTATTAAACTGGTGCTACTGACCATGCTATATGGAATTAATAAGCAACTTCCATGAAGGTTTATTATGAAGTTATGTACATAACTTTCTAAACTCCAACAACAACAAATCTCTGTAGAAAATTTCTTTAAATAATTACAAGGCCTTCACAAAATAAATCTACTTATCTGAAAACAGCTTTAGTGGTTAAGGCACTGCTGATTGAAATGGTTGGTGATAGTGGTAATACAATAATCACCACTTAATCCTATCAGCAATTTATTATTTGTAATAGTTCTGTAGTAAGATTTTCAGAGTGCTTATATGGTTCTACCAATAGTTATGGTAATGATAATACTCCTAGAGCATTAGAAGTTCAGATAATTTCAACTTTTACTCAATTTGTATCTTTCAGAGATACAAAAAGTAGAGAAAACTCGTATTTAGATTTTAATAATGACAACTGAGTCACATACATGATATAGAATGTCTAACTAAAACTACATTTTATCTTCTAAGATATTTAAACTGCATCTTTTCTTTAGCAATATTTTCCATAAATGTGGGAAATAAGATATCAATAGATGCACACTACTCTTCTATTAATGTTTTTGTTGCTTTCATGTGGTTATTGTTATTGTTTGTCTTAGCTCAAGGGCAAAAAGTGACTTAGAAGAGATACACAACAGAAACAATACGTGTAATGATCTGTGTACTTCCAATAAACATGTCACTCTGTTGATTCCTACAAAACTAGTCATATAATATTAATATATGTGTCTGAGTAGTTTATATCTAATATGTATTATTTCATTTTTTACCATTTGTATGTTTTATAGCTTACTTTTTAAAATAAGGAAAATATATGGTATCCTGCTTTTGTCTTTTAATAAGGTATCTAATAATTCTTTATGCATTAATTGTAGCATAATAAATGCAGAAGGAAAACAGGTGCTCTTTTTCCAGAGGGTGGTTGTCAGGTTGTGGAAGATTAGGAGTTTAGGAGAGGAAAAATATTTTGGCTTGTGTACTCAAAGAATATTAGAATAGTAAGTCTCATGTAAAAGAGTTTCTATCAACATTTATGATGAAGCCGGGGATCTCATAATGTGTCAGTAAAAGACTAGATTAAATATAAAACATGACTATGGATGCTTCATTTGAAAAGTAAAATACTAATAAAATTTTTAGATCACATAAATATCATGAAAATATTATAGAAAAGGACAATGTAACATTTTAGTAAGGCTAGAGTAACCTAGATAAAACTTATTTAGATTTCTTATAATATTTCTTTGGTCATTATTTAGAGATATAATTAAGGAATTCTAAGGAATTATCAAGACAATTCTTTCCCACTTCCCAGGTAGCTTAAAACACACACACACTCACATTGAAGGCTTACACAATTGTGAATAATACCTTGTCAGAGTCCGCCAAATAGCACAAGTTCTCATGCATATGACCAGCTGCCAACAAAAACTCCAACTGAAGTTTTTCAGTAAAAGAGAGAAAAAAATCATATTCAAGAACCCCAAGAAAGAAATTATTCTTGATTTGGATGAAAAGAATCTGAAGCAGAACTAATGAAAATCATTAGATTTACAAATTGTTTTTGATATGATTTTGTTAATTAGGGATGCCAGACCAAATTCTTAAAGAAACGTAACATAATATAAGAGCTGAACAAAACCTTTGAAATGATGCATTGCTGGTCCCTGAACATATAGTATATAGTTGCAATGGTAATTATCAAGGAAGATTTTTGCTTATCTTTTGGAATTGTGCTTTTCTCTGTGCAGATTTACATCTTCTAAAGTATTAAAATTGCACAGTAAAACCAACGATTATGCTTGTATTTAAAGTAAAGATTTCCAGGAAACAAAATTTATTCCATGTATTAGGTAGGAAAAACAAAGTAATTACTTGATGGTCAAGTGTAGCTTTCATTAATAAGATAGGAAGATAGTACTTAACTTAGCTGGTGCCTTTAAGAATTTACCAAGTTGAGTTCTAAGATACGAGAACTACTACAACTACAGAAATATTTTCCTAATATATAAATTTCTGTTTTTTCTGCCTAAAACAAAGAGTAAAGACCTATATAAAACTGGTGATAGTTTAGATATATTTATTCTTAATTCCTATTTAAATTTTTTATGTTTTTTTTTCTATAGACTATAGTCTAAATTTGGATGTATTATTCTGTAGTAATTAAAAGTAATTGGGAATGAAGCTAAAATGCCCTTTTCTATAATTTTAATACATAAGCACATTTTATATTACTAATAAATTAATGAAAAATATTTGTGATTTTCAACAATGAAATAGTCACTAAATTCACACTAGATAAACCTTTGCAGACATTTATTTAACCTTCTTTTGATGAAACTGATTAGAATTTCTTTATTAAACATGATATAAATATTTTCTTCGAAATAATCTTATGATAAAATTATAATTAATGAGACGATGTAATAATGTGGACAAATAAAATTAAAGAGCACTTTAAACATCTGTAGGAACAATTAAATGTCTTACAAAAGTCAACGACTCAAGTTTATTTTCATTATAATGAAGGAAAAAGAAAGCTCAATGAGAAATCAATAGATAAGACAGCAACTGAGAAAAAGTAAAAGGTTTATCAAATGTATAAGCACACTAGTAAGATGAAAGCAAGTCAGAATAAAAGATGTTCTTATAAGAAAATAGATGACTTCATCTTCTAGAACCTGGAATTTATTTTGTAATACCATAATTCTGCCATCTCTTACATTTCAGGATAAATAACATTTTAATTGGTAATATTTCTTCTTACCAAATACATAGTCTTCAAGGAAATAACAACCTATGATATTTTATAGCTTACTTGTAACAGTCTCCTTTTTTCCTGGAGCACTCATATAAAACTATGAATGATGAAAAAGTAAAAGTTATTTCATTAACACGATCAACAAGCCATTGGTTTAAGTTGTATATCTAACTTTTATGCCCATATATTCCCATTAAAAAATAGATTGAAATTACTTACTTTTTAAATCAATGTAGACAAATAACTACTTCGTAGTTAAGAAAATTAAGATAAATCTATATGAGTTAGTAATGATGAGGTTAATAATATTTTAAATTAAAAATGAGGGAAAAAACAGTATCGCATTGATTTTAAGGTAAAATAATAGAATCTTCTTTAAGGTTCAAATTTGGCTCCACTTGAAGATTACGGCCAACAAAAGAGTTGTCCAGTTAAAACAGGAAAAGCAACATTACAGTGAAGTAGATTGACTGTGAGATTGTTTATCAATTTCCTCAACAATATTGTGCAGATTCTCCTGATTTTGTTCAGATGTCATTTCCATATTTGTTATCTTTGAGGGGCAACTAGTCTGAAGTTTTGGGTTGTGTGTTAGTGGATAGTTTTTTTCTATTTGACTGTACATGTTAGCTATTGACTTTTCAAGTTCTGCTAAGTTTTTCACATGCTTGAGGATTCCTTTTGGCTCTCTTTGAGGATCTGCATGACATACTGTTGTTGGTGTTGATTGCTGTATCACAGAAGACTTCAGTTCCTTGGGTGGTGTCACACTGACTGTGTGTTTAACAGCTGGTATACAAACACATATAGTGGATGGAACTGAAGTTGAAGGAGGTGCTGGAGAAGGAAGAGGAGGGAGTGTTGGAGGAAGACAGGGAAGTGAAGAAAGAAGAGGTGGAAGAGAAGCAGTAGAGGGAGGAGAAGAGGAAACAGAAAGTGGAAGCAGAGGAAAAGGAAGAGGAGGAGGACGACAAGGAGGAGGACAGGAAAGAGCAAAAGGAGTAAGGACCGGAGGAGGAGGAGGGGGAGTAAGAGGAGGAGGAAGAGGAGAGATGGTTGGTGAATGGAGATTTTCAAAAATGTTCCTTTTGGTTTCAACAGTCAACGTACAAGTGGGTGTCTCTCTCCTTAAAAGTGGAGAATTTAAAATGCAAGGCATTGAAGGAGAAAGTTCCAAGGAACAGTCAGCAGGAGAAACAATAACATTAGGCTCTGATTTGAGTTCCACAGTTCTTGAAACAGTTGGCAAAACAGAGAGTGAGGAATGAGACCAAGGAGAGGAAAATGAAGAGTCTGAAGACAGAGATTTCAACTGTTCCGTTCCTTGTATAATCGGTGATTCACCTGGCCTTATTTCCTCTTTCTCTCTTAAACTTGTATCTTTAGATGTAAGCAAGATATCCCTGCTACCTCTTGTGTTTGGATAGGTTCCAGGGATTTCATTTTCAGCTTTCTGCCTATTGTTTCGCCATTGCTCCAGTTCTATGGTTTCTGGTCTATTGGGAAGTTCCCGTATTGGTCTCCTAGGTAAGCAGATTGCCTGATTCCACATCTTCTGAATGCTTTCTCTTGGGCCCCTCAGAGGGTCATTCTTGGCTTGAGTGTTGGGTAAAAATGACCCTACAGAATCTGTTCTCAGTGAAAAGTCCAATTTCGTTGATCTTTGATCTATATTTTCCTTATAAAGGGCACTATGGGTACTTAAGGCATCTTCATCAGATACCAATGTGAATTTTCTTGCAGACTCGGGCTGGTTGTTCTTAAGGGATCCATCTATATAAGCCTGCTTGTGAGCCTCAGTAGGATTGGAAGAAAAGGGCATCACAACGTGCTGATGTTTCCTGTCTTCTGGAACTGACTTATTTCCCCTGCTTTGTTGGAAATGGTAGAGAAGGAAAAGACTTGAAAGAAAAGAAGATAATGAAATGTAAGGAGACAGGTCGTGACACAGCTTTCTTGAGAAAGATGTTTTTTATGGTACTCATTACTACTTCAAAATATAAAATGCCCAATAACACTAATCTACTGAAGCAAAACGTTATTTTCATATCTCTGTTCCTAAAAAGGCAGGGCAGAAAAGCTTGAGAGCTGTGAGTAGCATGAGAAATATTCAGTTTTTTTTAAATGTGTCAATCTGATTTTGTTTCAACTATTTTGATACAGCAAAGTATCCATGACCACACATACAGTTCTCTCATGTGTAAATCATCATTCTCAAAATTGCAGACTACCATTTTGGCTAATGGTTTCATATCCTTTGCCTTGGTTGAGGATGCTCAGAGCTGAATGTTTTGAGGAAAGAGGATCTTTAGCTGTATCTGAATAATACCTATCCATTATCTCTCATCTCAGTAATTTTCTCCTGCAGCTAACAGTACATTCATATCTGAGATAAAGCTTGCAAGAGAATACAGAAAGGGATTTTTTTTTGTTCTCCAGATTAAGAGAATAAAAGTCCCCACGCACTGGTGGGAAAATTTATTTCACAGAGTTCAACATCACAATTGAGAAACTGAATTTGCACTAGAATCTTGACAGATTATTTCTTCTATTTCAATTTTTGCTGAATCATTTTAAAAACATACATTTTACAAATAAAAGAGGGACTGTTGATATTTCTTTTGAACATGATCTGGATCAAATTTTAGTCAATATTCACTTTACTGAAAAGATTTACATTAACAAAACAGTTTTGATATCACTGGAAGATTTTCTCATACATGAGTCAGAGTGACTGTTAATCAAAAGTAAAATTGAATAAGTCAAAGGACACAAATAAGTGCCTCTGATGAAAGCACCAGGATCCTTCCCCCAGAAAGGCTGGGGGACTTGTGGTTTTGAATATTCTCTCATTAGACTTTGTTCTCAAGCTCAGAGTAACAGATTTATGTTTGTTGTTTCATATTTACCCACATAGCAGAAATGAATTAAAAGAGAAAATACTTTGGATAAAAATTAAATAGCCATTGAAAATTTGAAAAAATCGAAACATTGAAAAATTAAGATGACAGGTGAGGCAATAAAATGATACACAAAGCTGAAGTTGTTATTGTCATTTGGCAAAGATACAAACTGCAAGAAAGAATTGTCACAGGTAGACTAAGGTATCAAGACTACCTGAATACTTCAGAATGTGCAGATAATATGGATTAAAGAGACAGCAAACACTTTCTCTAATCTTGAAAAGTCATTAAAAAAAAATGGGTTTGACATTATATAGCAGTTGTTTTTGTGTAGATCTGTTTTTGGTTGAATTTTTCTTGGAAAAAATTATCTATATAATGGCATCACATCACTTCTGATTGAAAGATATATGTAAATATTTTTAACAAATTAAAAACAAGGAGGATTTTGAAACTCCTCTGGGTAGGCACAGGTACTATCTGGGGGGGCATTTGTTTAAACATCCATTTCAAGATATCAAAAGGGAAGGATGTGTGGAAGATACAACTTTCTATTTAAAAGCAAATTACTCCACAGTAAAAATAAAAATAAAAAATAAAAAATGAAAGAGACGATTACTGTCTATAGAGTAAAACAGCACTTAATCTATTCCACTGCATCTTTTTTTAATGCCCTTGTATTAGAATAATATTATTTACTTACTTATGCCTATGTATCCACAGGTGAGAAAGAGAAAACATGTGACAGAAAAAAAAAAGTTTTAACTATAGTTCATTTGAGAGATGATTATGAAAACACTAAAAGGAACTAGATTTAAGCACTTAATGTGTATGTCCAAAAACGCATGTTTTTATATTTTCTTTGCATTTATTCATAAGAATAATATGTAATAATGTTTTAGATAAAATCACATAGTATTTATTTGGTTGTTTTATCATATAAAATTACATCTAGCTATCTATTCCCTATACATAGGCAAAAATGAATCTATATTACATATGAATATTTCAATCCTAAAACAGAAATTTTAAGTGAGATTCTATGAATTGTTTCTATGTTCTAACTGAAATATTATTCCACACTGATTTATACAGGGGCAGTAACTATTGTTTTGAAGAAATATACAAGTACTATGATGACTATTACACAGCAATTACTGAATCTACATCAAGCTATTAATTACATCATAAAGCTTTTTTCAAAATGACCTTTAATATTTCATTTTAAAAATATTTGATAATAATTCATGTCATCCATTTTTTAATAAATGATGGTTAGAAGCCCTGTAAAAATTTTTGAATAAGTTAAAAATTTGTTAAAGATACTTAAATGTGTAGAATTTATAATACTTCAATAAATATATACGAAAATTGCAAATTCCTCTAAGGCTAACACACTTTTTCAAATAAAAATAGTCCATCAGTGTTGCTAATTGAAAATTATCACCATGAAACCATATTGATTCCAGATGATATTATATTATACCTTCCTTTGTTAAATAAAAATGACTATATATCCCTCATAATTTCATATAAAACACACTTAACTTGACACTTAAATCTTAAGTAGTGTTCCAACTTTCTTATGGGATAGAGATAGTTAACATAAATAAAGAGAATCAAATCATATTGGCTCAATTCCTACATTCACCAATAATTAAAAAAGAGACCATCATTTCCAACTTATAAAACAAATTACAAAAAACTATATTTAAGGCATGATCCCTGTGTTACACTATTATTTTAGAAATAGAATCACAAGCATTAAGTTGTTTTAAATTCAATGATATCATTCAAATATACAACATTAAAATCAGTTTTAACTTTTTAAAAACTATTTGGAACATAACCTCATACAATAGTATTAATATGGCAAATAATATTGACATGTTTAAAACCATTTTTTGCATTAAAACATAAATTTCATAATTTTTGAGGCTTGCTTTATTCATACAAGTAATTGCCACACATGCTAACAGTAGAACATGTTTTAGTCCCTAAACTCCACCCATTTCTAGTTAATAAATGTTTCTTGGACTCAATTTAGTCATATTCTAAATTTTATAACATCCTTGGATGTTTTGCATTTCATGTTCAGAAATAATTACTCTTGAATTAAAAAAATATATATATATATGTATATAGACAAGTTCAGTATCTCCAAACGAATCAGGTGTTGAGGGTTTATCATTATAGAGACAGTTGTGTAGTCTTTTAAAACAATTTAAAAGTCTCTTTCAAAAATGATTTAATATTGCTTAGAGATTACAAATAATATAGAATAATAATTAAGCTATCACAACAGTCTTTTGAAAGACTTATATTTGAACGGAATATATAAAAAAAGTCCTTATATTTGAAAGGAATATAAAAAAAATTCTCTAAGTGTTTGGGAAGTTAGTATTCTTTATTTTCATGCAGATATTAATTACTCTATTTCACGATGTTCTAAAATAGTAAATTAGAAAAGTCTATGGTTTTAGACCATACACATTTTTTTTTTTTTTTTTTAATATAGAACGCTTCACAAATTTGCATGTCATCCTTGCGCAGGAGCCATGCTAATCTTCTCGGTACCGTTCCAATTTTAGTATATGTGCTGCCGAAGTGAGCACTAGACCATATACTTTGTTTATGTAACAAAGCAGGAGTTGGCTTTTGAAACCAAATCAAGAATTACTATTTTATGACTGTGCTTTATTCTCATTTTCTATGAGAAAAAACAAAGTTGTTTTCAGAATCTATTTTTATTGTGGAAGAAGAATGTCTACATGATTCTAAATACTTAGAGATTTAAAATATAATGAATATTCAAGCTATTCATCTGCAAGTGTCTCTTCATATTGAAAACTTTTATTTTGTATTAGTTTTTATTTTTAATGTCTTTTTGGTTCTTTTTTTGATTATTACTTCTCTATTTAACTTCTCTTAGATTTTCATCTTATCAATATTTTGTTTTTAAAAAAAACACATATACTAAAGTAGGCTGAAAACTGCTTTTCAACATCAGGTTCGCATTAAATACTCACCACACAGCATCCATCAAAACCCACTTCTTAACACTCTTGAAAGGTCTACTTACGTTGTGCTGTCCCCAACTTCCTCATAGAGATGCGCACCCGGGGGCGGAGGGGGCGGTGGGGGTGCCGGGGGTGCGGCCGCTGGTGCTGCGGCCGGTGCTGCTGGTTTGGCCGCAGCCATCATCGCCTCCGCTGCTTGGAGCCGTGCTGTCTTGGTGCACTCAGCTTGGCGTCTTTAGTAAAATAAGGATGTTTTGTAAAACTATTTTAGAAGTCATATGCTTATGAATAGGCTACCTTGTAATAATAGTGTATAGTTATCAGAGGCACTAACGTTAAACAAATCTTTTACACCCATATTTGAACTTACAAACTGATATATTACAAAAGCATGCCCACAAGGTACCATTTACAAATACTCCCTTCCATGTAGTTCTTTAAATATTTACCCCTTGATCGATGGGTAGAATTCATTGGAAATATTTGCAAAGTTTATATTTAAAGTTAATGATAATATTAACAGAAGAAGCCAAATTAATTCTAAAAACGTGATTGACACTTGCTAGTGTTTGAACGGATCTCTTTCATAATGTGAGGCATATGGGAGATACATAAATTTCTTTTATTATGCATCTTTCATTTATTTAAATAAAAGGTTTCATTAAAAATGATTTGAAACACTTCTGGCATTAGTTTACAGAGGCTGATTAAGTCGGCATATTTAGGAGGGAGATTTGGTTTGTTTTTATTTCCTTTGGAGGCCTAGGAATGCCCGTGATTCTTGCATTAGAACAGGCTGTTCTTCTTGACTGTCCTGGACACTGATTGTTAATTCCTTCCTCAAAATCAAGCTCTCAAAGGGTAGAAGCTATCAGAGCAAATTGTCTTTTTCACATTTCCTCCACTTTTGTCCGATTGTGTAAAACCAGCTCAATTCTATATATACAAAACCACAAGGGAATTTGAACTAAAAAGTAGACACCTACTGCAAATACAAAGCAGACAAATAACACATGGTTCTGGGTAGGCTGACTACGTTAGGAGCATTATCTGGGGTTTCTCTTTTCATATAATCATGTGCAAAATATTAGTAATTATACTTACACTTTAAACCTGTTTGGGAAAGCATTGAGTAAGAAAAAAAGAGAAAGCTACATTAGAAATATTGTACTCATAATATTTTAATATGTGATTTATTCTAAGTTATGAACAATTTACTGGTTAGACTCTGACATAGATTTAATGACATAATAGGGAAATTAAGTCTTTTAATTCAGAAAGTGCATTTGGTAAGCGATTTGTTATTACTGTCACAGTCATATAAACTATCAAAACATTCATTACAGGAACCAAGAAATGAATGAAATAAGAAAAACTGGATTAAAATAAGGGTTTGTGAATCTCAACTTTGATAGAGAAATGAAATATTAAGAATGATCTGATCTTTATAATTGGCTTCTTGGTTTACTGTGCTCAAAGGATATTAAAGGAATGGAGGCAGGCAGCAAGCTCTGATTATACTCTTGGCTTCACTTTGAAGCTGAAAGGAGCCGTTTCTGGACACTGAATTCATGACATTTTTTTCCATATTTGCGTCTTGGTTTTTCCATGCATTGCAGATTTCAGACACATCTTAATATAAAAGAAGCACCATCCATTCCAATCTTATTTATAAGCAGAATATGAAGATAAAAATATTAGATTTTTTAAAAATAGAATTTTATTTTGAAACATGATCCACGCAAAACTCATTTTAATTCTGTAAATCTGTAAAAATCAGTAAGTAAAATTAATTCATAGAGTGTTGAGCTGATTACTGAACTGAAACTAATTAAATAATGCATCTATAAAATGTTTAAACATTAAGCATATAAAATTTTTGTTAAATTTCATACCACTGAGTATGACACCCAGATTTCGATCATTGCATTGTGTGTCAAACATAGGTTTTCTCACTGATATTATTGCTAGCAGTATATAACAAAGCTCTTTTGGGAAGTAGTTGGATGAAAAAGGGTAGCTACAATGCAGATTATATTTAACATGAAAGTTGATATTGAGTTGATAATTTAATAATTTAAAACAAATTGTCCAGTATTAAGTTTTTTCATAGATTTTAAATTTAGCAGACAAATTGACTTGTTAAGGATACATGACACTTCAGTATATCAATCTGAATATTGTATTTGCAACTTCACATCGCTTTCATAATGGAAAATATTCCCATAGCATCTTCCCACAGAACATACATTTTAACTTTCATATCAGAATGACCTTACGCTATTTAATTCAAAATAAAATTCTCAGTGTTAGAGAACAAACACAACAGTTTGAGAATATATAAGGACTTTCCCTGTAGGTATTTGAAATGATGAATTGCAGTTCTACCATTATTTCCTATTGTTTATTATGTAAGCAATTTATATGATTTGTGTTTCTTGTCTGTTATTTATTTTCATTTTGTGGCACCCTCAGGGCTACCTTTCTCCTTAACATGTTCTTCACTATTTTCACCAATCATTGTCAATAGGGATATACTTACAACGGGTAGCCCTCTATTACAAAGGCTCCCCATACCTAGTGTCAAAGAGGGAACAGTTTACTAGTGTATCTCAAACATAGATGTTTAAACTAGTGATAATTACATGACTATTTTGAAGGACCTAAATAAGAAACAAATATATAGGTATTTTAAATGGATACATTTGCCTACAGGAACCAGAAAAAAAAAAATTAAGGCCTGTACAGCCAAAATACACTGTTAGATATTACAATATTGGTCCTATGAAGGCTATCCAGGAAGGAAGAAACACATGGAAACTTACATATGACATGCTATAATTTTTAAATGATTTAGCCAACACTCATCATCTGCACAGAGGTAAATATACCTTATGGATAAAAACCCTGCATGACAATGAAGTTAGGTTACGGATCTCCTTTGGAACTGGCCGAAATGAGTATTTGCATATGACACTGCACTGCCTTTTCCCCAGGATACCTATTACCTTGTCTCCCAAGGCTCTTATCCTGATGAAGAACATAAATGACGACACAGGAGCTAATCTAATATTCCTATTAGATGAGAATGTATTAAGAGAACAGGAACATTGAGCGACCTGTGAAAAAGGCATTGAAAGTTTGTATTGTTTTCCATTAAAGGAAGGTCATTTGGTGCAAGAAGGATACAACAATACTTTACAACTACAAAGCCATGTTACCAGAGATGGTTTTTCCATAACACCTGCTTGAAGAACTATCCATATTTAGCATCTATGAATACTCACTGTCTGTAGCTGACCAAAACCACCAAAACGGCAGGAATACAACAGAGGATGATGATGAAGGCCAGAGCCAGCAAGGCACCTTCTGTGTAGCCAAGAGTTTCTCCTCGCTTTTTAATGCTGGTCACTGCCTGCGGAGTCCGTATCTCCAGGATGCGTCCTCCTTCCCCATAATATGGCTGAAAGTCTTTATTGATATCGAGCAGTTTGCCATCCAAAAATCTTTATTGTTAGATAAATAGTAAAATTAATATTATTAACAAAGAAAGGTCTTTTTCAAAATAAAATATTTTAAATATATTTTAATTTTATTTTTAAATTGGAACATAAACTCAGACAAGAGTCTTATTATGCATAAGGAAAACATATATAAAAAGCCAAGAGCAATAATGAGTAATTACACATCTACATGCACATATCAAAAGTATTTATAACAATGACTCTTACTTAATATGATTACAGACTTAGGAAAAGTCATTTTTAATATCATTGAACTTAATATTACTATGTTGAGATTATTTACGTAATGATATTTAGGTGGAATAAAGTATAACATTCTAAATTACATAATGCAGTTTAAAATTACATTCCTGCTTTTAATCTTCTTGGGTCCTCAGACTAACCCTGTAAAATGGAACATTATAATATGGATTTACGGCAGGCCACAAATCTATACAGTTATTGAAACAAATCTGAGACACCAACTCAAGCCTTCAGACTCAAAGTCTGTATTTGTGTTCCACCACACCATCTTAAACAGCAACACGTTCAAATAGCAAACTAAAACAATGGCTTTTGGGCAGAGGGTGAACAGACTAAAGGGTAATTTGTTCTGCTTAGAAAGAGAAGACTAAATAAATAATGCAGGGAGTCAATCATTGTAATCAAAATGACAAGAATTGGTGGTAAGTTTAATCTGGTAGTTCTGGAAAACCCTTCCTCTAAATGTAATTTCTAACTATGTGTTGGGGAGCAGAATCAAGGAAAGATTGCTACTTAATTTTATTAGATTGAACAATTTTGTTACATATTGTATGCTGTGATAAAAAGGCTTTTTTCCCCCAAAAAAAATTCCTCGGGAACATTTGAAAAGTCGCTTACAAATTCTATATTAATGCAACATTTGTGTTGTTAATACCATAAAACCACGTCTCAGGTATTTTTCTTTTTGAATTAAAAAAATATTTATAAAGGTCAAATATCTTATTATAGAACATTGGAAAACACACAAAATTTCAAAAAGCCAAATTACTCACAGGCCCACAATACAAAAACCACCACTGCGAACATTTTGGTATACTCAAGTCTAATTTATTATTTTTTTTGGGGGGGGTATTAATATTTTTATATACTTGTAATTATACAGCCTCTACAAAGTAAAACAATTATTTTATAAATATATTTTAATATAAAATACCATACTTCAGTTATAAATGTGAGAAACACAAAGTAATTTGAAAGAAAAAATGAAAATGGCCCCAAATTTTACAATCAAATGATAACCAAAAATGTCAAACTTGTGCATTTTACAGTTGATTTTATTCCTTTTTGACACTTTTTATTCTAATTTTCTGAGCAATCATACTACTTTGAAATCTAGTTAATACAGCGCTCATATAGATTCCATATGGAAAAAATAGAGTTGCCTGATATCAGGTGTGAATTCCACAGAGTAATTTATTAGTCTTCCAATTTAAAAAACCTAATAGCTCAGATAATTCAATTTTCATTTTAAGCAACACACTTTTTTTACTCAACTTTCCATACTATATATAGCATAAGGTAATTAGGATTTTTTTACACATATGCTTTTGTAGATGAAAAATATACCTTTTATAGCAATTTTCCTATGTCATTTTTAGACATGTTAAAAAAAATAATAAAGATTTAACCATTGCTCCAAGCACAAGGATAGAATAGAATAGTAAAACTTTTTGTTTTAATTGTTTATCAAATAAAGCAAGAAATTCCAAATGAAGTATAGATTAAGAATTATGTCACAAGAAATATATTAGTAGAAACTGGGAAAGATCACAAGTAGAATAAGATCATTAAGTGCAGGAAAAAATCTTTTGTCTACATCTCTTCCACTTGTATATGGTTGTTTTGCTTAACAAAGCAAATCAGGGTAAACTAGTCTTTCCTCTGTATGATTTCAAATTATTTTACTTAGTTTCTTATAATTAATTTTACATTTATTTGAATTTTCAATATTCTAATTTTATGTGGGTTTTTTTTCTAGACTTAGGAAGTTAAATGAAACGTTATCAGAGCATGATAGTCATATCCTATTTTAAATTATAAGTGTGCTTTTACCACTATATTTTAAATGCAGTTTGTAGAGTACACAGGCTTTCTCTAACTTTTACATCTCTCATATTAATGTTGAACAGACTGGACATATAAAAAATGGTTACAAGCTAAACACGTATGTGCTTTAAAAAAATAATTGCATTTTATTTTAAAATAATATGATTTGTTCCAAATTTAATTTATTTTGAATCTGTTCAACAAAATTTACTGCTTCTATTTTAGAAATAAAATATTTTTGGGTCCTTTTTCGAAAATTATGTGTCCATATTTATGTGGGTTTACTTCTGGGTTTTCAATTCTATTCCATTGGGTCTGTGTGTCTGTTTTTCTGCCAATATCATGCTGTTTTGATTATTGTTGCTCTATAGTACAAGCTAAAGTCAGAGAGCGTGATACATCTAGCATTATTCTTTTTTCTTAGGATTGATTTGGCTAGGGAGGTAGTAGATGAGGGTAAACGGGGTCAAATATATGGTGATGGAAGAACTGACTCTGGGTGGTGAACACACAATATGATATAAAGATGATCTAATGTAGAAGTGTATACTTGAAACCAATGTAATTTACTAACCATTGTCACCCCAATAAATTTTAATTAAAAAAAGTGTAAAAAAACAACAACAAAATAGTGATTTAATACTTACTTTTTTTTAAAGTATAGATTTAATAAATAAATGGGTAAATGGACATTTACTAAATAAATGCACCCACATATGAATATATGTATGCGTTTATATGTACATATTTATTTATATGCAGTTTATATGTACATATTTATTTATAGACAGAGAAAAATATGAAATTGCGGATTTTGAAACATGTGTATATGATATAATATACACACTTATAAATATGTAGAATATATGCCTATGATTATATATCGATATATATTTGTCAATTAAAAATGTGTTTCAATTTAGATAAGAATCACATTCCAACAATTTGTTGGACACTAGGTGTCACTAGAGTAAAGCAGAAATTAACCTTAAACAAATTTAAACTGTTCTAGAATAACTTCAAAGAGAAAAATGTAGCAGCGTTTTATTTAAGAATTGTATTTTCTTTATTTTTTAGGGTTTGCAACTTAAATATGGACTTAGATGGAAGTGATTATCCTCAACCCAAGTTGGAAAAAATCAGATACTAATTTTTGCTGATTTAATAAGAGCTTGAAGAAAATTACGTTTGTTTTTAAAATTTAAGCCTACTAACGTCTCGGTAGGCAAACTGCCTCTTTAAGAAGGACTCTATTTTCCTCTCAAACAGCCAGAGCCTTCGAGCAAGAGTAGTAGCTGATGTGAGGTGGTCTTAATAAACTGCTCCTAGACCCTCTGACGCCAAAAAGGAAAACAAGTCTTCTGAAGTTACTCTATCCCATGGTTGGACTTGAAAACTTTTAGCTGTGAGGACCCTAGGTATTGTGTCTTAGAATATTTTTGCTTACGCTTCACTTTCAACACAATTTGGTGTGTTTTAATCTTTAAGTACTTATACTCACAGTCTTACATCAGGATGATCTATGGGTCTACCGTAACCAGAGAGCTGTTACAGACAATAAAAGTACTTACTTAAAAAGCTCATTTCTGTCAATGGCTCTGTTCGTTTGGGGGTCAATTGCATAGACAGTCAAGTCACATTTGCTGTAATCTTCTAGAGAAAAGGCATCCCCATGCCGGCGAGCACCAATGGACTCCACAACAACTTTGGCACCAGGAATTTGCTCCTGAACATACCGATCCAAAATCCTATAAATCAAACAAAGTACACACATGACATTCTGATGGGTTTTTTGGGGGGTAGAAGGGGTGGGCGGAATCACCCTCAACTTGAAATGACATTTAGTAAATGAAAGATGATGACAGCCTAGTTTTTGCTAATGTTCACTGAATATACACCCTTGAAAAAACAAATCTCTATAGTTTTTCTTCATGTAACTCCAAGTGATGCTGGAGCTAAATAAGGTAAAAAGAGGTCACTGACCATGTCCTATTTATGTCTTGATGTTATGAATTTATGATACCATTTGAGCTTTTACATAGCTCATGGGAAATGCCAACTATGTTGTACAAATAAAGCTGACTGCTTTATAGGAACCATGGGATTTCGGAACTCTGGAGTTCATATGGCTGATGTTATAACATTATATTCTGTGATACAGAATGCATAGTTATATGCCAAGGTACAGGACTAGGATACCTGTTTTCCTAAGAGTATAAAGATCTTTAGAGCATTATAATGATGGGAGAATGTAAAAGGATTTTGCAATGGCAGATTTACCACATTAAGATAAAACTATTGCATGGAAATTTCAGAAACTGTTGAGAATACAAACTGAAAGATAAATCACTTGGTATAGAATCAGTAATTTTCATTAGAAAAGACAAACAATGTTTATCTATAGGTAATTTTCTGGAAAATACATTTTATTTGCAATTACATAACTTGCTTTTAATTAAAAGTACAGATTACTGCCATATAAGTATTTGTTTTCTACATTGTCACAAGTTGCAATGTCTTTCCTTAATGTCTTTTTTCCTTATTAAAAACTAGAATGCATATTTTAAATATTTATAGACCTATAAATGTAAATGTATTAATTTTAATAACTATACATGACAAATATTTTGAAATTTATCTATAGATTCAATGCTCCTTTGGGAGTCCATGCAGTAAGGCATCATGTGGAAGGGAGGGGGGAATATATTCTAAATTCCTTTGATACATCAGAAAATAACTTTTACTTCATATTCCAAAATTGAGCTGCTTAATTTCTATAGTCTTTTTCTATATTTATGTGCAATATTGCAGAATCATATGTGACCTAAAATTTAGGTGTGGAATTATTATTATATATATGTATATGTATATGTATATGTATATGTATATGTATATGTATATGTATATGTATATGTATATGTTTATGTGTATGTATGTGTGTGTGTATATATATATATATATATATATATGTATATGTATATATATTTTATATTAGTCATATACCTGTACTAATTCCTTCATGGTAGCACGAAAGAAAATAAATCAATGAAGTCTAAAAATGAATAATGTCATTTAAAATATTTAACAATGTCTTTTCCATGTTACATTTTTTTCTTAAACATTTAGAGATCTTTGGGGATGGACTATGTCTTATGACAAACAGAAAGGTGTCCAAATTTGAGTTCCTTTCATCTTTTTCATATATATATATATATATATATATATATATATATATATATATATATATAAATTTATATATATATATATTAAATTTAATTATTTGAAAATGAGAACACATGTTGTAAAGATCTACCTTTCCACTCTACTTCTATTATCTGTATACTTAGGCATTTATCCATTTATCTCCATTACATAACATATGTATATAGATTACATTACATATATACACATAAATGGTATTTACTGATAATGGTTTTTCAGCCCTTGACTTTCAAATGTACATAGATAGGTACATGGTTGCTTCCTTCCTGAAGTTTTTTTTTTTTACTTCAGATTTAAAAAACATGCAGCTGTACCTTGAATTGACTTACATAGATTAATAAGAATGGTGAAGTTGCCCTTATGTTTGTATTTTACTTTAAATTATTACTCATGTTAAACCAACTCATACATAAATTTTCGAATTAAATATCATGAGAATTTACTGCATATAAATTCACCAAGAACAAACATACTTCTCCAGCCTGAAGTGTTTTTATGTGACCGGGTCATGATTGATTTATGTTGTTATGTTTTCTTTTGTTTAAAGCCTTTAAAATTAAAAATAACAACAACAAAAATAAACAAAAAAAACTTGTTCTGTAAACAATATATTAAAATATGTACTAAAATATGATAACTTACATACAGTATATATTGTATATTTACATATTACATATTCATATTTATATTGTATATATAGAGAGATCTACAATGATGTTTGTCTAATCTGTAACATCTGTATCATATAGATCATCAAAGGAGATGTCTGTAATGTTTATGTGACGTCAATAATGCTTAAGTCCAGGTGGTAGGATTTTGAGTTTACTATAAAAAGTTTGTAAACTTTCTTTTTTTATATGTTCCGTTGTTTAAATTTCTTACAATGGGCAAAATAAAACAATATAGTCATAGTTTTAAAAATCTCTTTAATACTCTTTCCTCTTCCCCAACTTTTTAAGAAAGAAAAAAATCTTTATATAAATCTCTATTTTCAGAATTTTAAAATGTAGTAAATTAGATTGGACTCATAGTTGTCTAATAAAGTAGCAACAAAACTCAGGTAGTGATAAGTGGAAACATTTTCTTTTCTTCTTTTCCTTTCTTCCTTCCTCCCTTCCTCCCTCTCTTCCTTTCAACAGATATTTACTGAATGCACGCCATGGACCAGGCATTGTTCCACATACTTCTGATATATCAATGAACAGAACAAAGACTTCTGACACCACAGAACTTTCATTCTAATTGAGCAAGACAGACAATAAAATAATAAAATTGTTAAGAGTATTCAGGAAAAGTGTCATTGAAAAGTTGATATTTGAGCAGACTTTCAGGTGACAATGAGTGACCTGGATATCCTCGGTAAGAGTGTTCCAGGAAGAGGGAATTGCTTGCTCACTGCCTGTGCAAAAGCCCGGAGGCAGAAGTGTGTGGCTGAAACAGAAAAGGTTGGGGGAGGGGGAGGAGCAGGTCACATGGGGACTTTTTCAGAGTAAAGTAAAGATGTATTACTGAACTTTAAACATTGAAGTAATATGATTTACCTTACATTTAAAAGATGCACCCTTGCCACTATGCTGAGAACAACCTGAAATGAGGGCCAAGAATAGAATCAGGGAACATGATTAGTAAAGACTTTGAAGAGATGAGGGATTTATTTATTGTTCAATCTATTCGATAATTTGGAGGAAGAGAAGACACAACGTAGACCTTCGTTATTTGCCATATATGAACCTTATCATTCTAGTATATATATATTATTATTATGCCTCATTAAATTTACAGCAGGCATAAATCTTATAAAATAAACCAAGAAGTGCAATGTTTAACTGTACAAATACTTATATTAATTAAAGGTTGACCTAGATAAGTGATTTTTATGGTTACTGATTTAAAGTGATTCAATTTTTGTACATCATTCTTTGTTTAAAGAAAAACATAAAGGAGAGACTAAAGCTTACAGATCAATGTATGATCTATAAATTTATTATTGTCTTTATTATCTTTCTGGAAGTGTGTATTTAGACATAGATAGATGGCTCTTAAAAGCAGGTAACGTCTTTTCAGAATTCAGGTTGCTTCTTTCTATCATCTTTTGTATTGAATATGGAGCACTGATTCCCTTCTCTGCTTCGTCTCAGTCACCTTGAACTGTCTGAATGGTTTCTTTGTGAAGTTCCGTGTTTTGCACATAAGGAAACGTTGTTATGGTGGCAGTGGTATGACCACATTATTATACAATATGGTATTGAAGCTGTCTAACAATGCAAAAGGAGTGGAGATTATGCATGACTACTAGGTACTATAAATACCCTTTGATGAAACTTTAGGTCTATAATGTAGAGAAACATGCATTCCATTCCAATGCAAAAATAATAATAATAGAAACATATTGATTAAATACAATATTCTGCAAAAGACCCTGAAGAATTGAGAATTTGCCACTGTGGCCCACACATGTCCTAGTCCCACCATTGTTTTTCCTCCAGACTCTCTTGCACATGACTTTAGTCTCTATCTGCCCCCCTCTTGATTTCCCAGACTACTCAAACAGTGGCTGCTAATTAATAAGAACAAGCCTTGTCCTCAAAACTAGCTGGATTCAGCCACTCCTGCTGAAGCCCCATAAAACATTTTGCCCTTCTTTCCCAGGGGTCTTGGGAGACTTCTCATGCCTAATATTTTCAAATAAACGCTTATACGAACAGTGCTCTGACTGATTTTCTTCCATAGTCTTTTAGTCATATTGCCTCCCCTTCACACTGGCTTTATAGAATAATTATTTTGGAAATGCACCTAATATAAAAACATAAAAGAGGTTTAATACCTTACATAAAATGCATAATATTTTGGTATCTCTAACAGAGTTGAGTAATACTTCCTGGACACAAAACAAAGTCAACAGCATGTTGACTAGCTACATTCCTGGAAATATAAGATTTGTATTCAGACACTATCCCCTTTTACACTAGACAATGTTGAATTTTACCTAAACCTTGTGCTCCTGGGAAATAACAAGGGAAGAAGTTCCCCCCACATGTTACGTTCCAGAACACTGTTTAATGCAAAGAGACATCTTTACCCTTATTGCTTAGAGAATAGTCAGAAAATCTCTTGGTGGCCCCTTGGTTTACTTAGGACAAAGCCAGTCACAGATCCTGCAAATTCGACTTCATAAGTGATTCGCTGAATTGTTTTGTCTCCATCGATCAATCAGAACATAACTTTTGTTAAGCAAACATTGGTTAAGTTTCTCTCCTTCCTCCAAGTCCCTGAACTTTGACCCACCTTAGCCTGAGACAGCACACAACCTCTCCTAAAAGGCCCCTCCCATAACAGGCTGGTCTTAGTGTAATCATTCTCTGCTCAGTCCCAGCATCCCACTTGCCCACACAGATTGTTTCTAGCCTTGTTGACTGCTCCTTATGAAAGAAAAGCCCTTTTCTGCCTAACCTTTGAGTGCTGACAGTTCTCTTATCAGAGTTCTCCCTAATACAACAGATCCTTTCCCCCTATAGCATTAGTTCCTCACCATAAGCATTCTTGAAAAATCTTTTAAATAAAGTTTCTTTTCTTCTAAATCCAGATTTGTTTTTGACACATGGTACAAATAGATAGCTAAAGGAAATTGTTTCTCATGCTCCTTGTCTTACTAAATGAGTCTGTGTATTACTAGACAAAGCTGGTGATATGCAAAGGTTTTCCAAAAGCAAACTATACGTAAAACAAAAGATTATTCAATATTCCCTTTCCTTGATTTCCTATTCCCACAGTGAAACAGCCATGAAGTTTCAACATTTCCAGTTGTATAACCTGCTTTTCTCTCAGTTAATATGTGTGAATTCTGGTCAGTACTGCTTAATTATAATTAAAAACCGTTCAAAAAAACTGAAATAAATAAACTCTTTTTTTTTTTTTTTTCCAGGCAACTAAAAATGACAAAAAATAACAAGCAGTGCTAACCAAGTCCTCACTCTCCATTTTGGAAATGAAATGTCATCCTGTGTACCACCCATACATTGGGAAATGGAAACAAACCACAGTGCTCCTCTGATCAGTTACTTCCATTGGGGATAAAGTTATATACTTGGGACTGTGTGCTCTATGCCACAGCAATTGTATTTAATCCTTGTAAGATCCACAAAAAGAAGACATTGATTTAAAAGGGCATTAATATAGCCATTTCACAAGTGGACTCTGTTTCGCTTTTTGGCTGCAAAACATTTTGCTTTCTTTCCAAAAATACTCTGAGGAATAAGCCCTCAAATTGTTCTGTCCTCATCTCATGCCGTAAAAGACTGCATGCCACTCAGAGTAGGCCATTTCATTTTTCCTCTGGAATTTGCTTCTTGAGTGAAAAACACTTGATTTTAAAACGGTTGGAACTCCCACGCTGGAGGTGCAATGTCCTTGCCAGATAGAAACTGCATATCTACCTATTCCCATGGTTCCTGCTTCCCAGGCCTTGGCAGCTGCCCTTTCTCTTGAATATTCCCCAGCCTGTTTTTCCATCCTCTTATTGATACTGTCAGCCCCCAGTAACCTTCCAAGAAACTTCCCTTTGCTGAAGTTTGCCTAGTCAATTTCTAGCACATTAAAACTAGTATTATGCATAATTTAAGGTCCAGTTTACCAAAGTCATTTTTCTAATTTTCTCATGGTACCAACATCTGTCCAATTTTTTAAGTCCTAGTCTAGTTGGTCTTATAGACTCTTTGAAATTCTATTTATCATATAGTTTGTATTCTGTTTAAAGTTGCACCATTTCTCATGATAGAATTTGACAATAATTTGTATTATGGAAAAAAATCCAGTCATTTAAATTTGCCCTGAATCTAAATCCTTGGAAATAATATATCAATATAAAATACGTACAACAATATCAAATACATAGCAGAACAGTAGTTGATTATAGTAAGCTTTCTCAAAACAAAGAACTGCATTCATTGATCTTCTAATTAGGTAGCAAATATAGTGGAAATGAATTAATACAATAATTATAATCATTAAACAAAAATTAAATTATCATTTAAAGTTTATTGTTGTACCTTATTTTAAAAGATCTGTGACTTATTTATAATGCTTACCGATGTGTTACTATGCTATCCTTGAACAATGTTTTAATAACTAAACTTCTAAGGAAATATGTATTACAATTAACATGTATATTTTATATGTATATAAATATACATGCATGTATATATTTATATGTAAATATGTTTATATATGATTATATATTACATGTGTGATCTGTTACATATGTTTATATATAAATCTATGTATATAAAACATGTTTTGCTGTGCTACCACATGATAATGTCTAGTACAGAAATAGTTTAACAAGTTTTCTCAGATAAATGTTGAAAGGCATATTTAATTGAAACATTTTTTTCTATGCAAAACCTTTTTTTTTCCTTTTTAAATCACAAACTAAAGATATCAATATATAACTGGCTCAGTTAACTAATTTATTCTCAATCCAAGTTATTTTTGGTAGATGACACTGAATTTTAATTTACAACAACACTTTATCAAATTTCCTCTACGTGTATCTTCGATTACTTTCAACCAGAAAT
The DNA here is from genome assembly GCF_057876585.1 of Rhinolophus sinicus. Classification (NCBI taxonomy): domain Eukaryota; kingdom Metazoa; phylum Chordata; class Mammalia; order Chiroptera; family Rhinolophidae; genus Rhinolophus; species Rhinolophus sinicus. The sequence goes on from NC_142515.1 coordinate 35,940,107, forward strand.
TGCCTTATAAAACAAACAAAAAAAATAAGTGTAGAGTCTTTGCTGAAATAGTTTTATAGCAATTTTTTTCACAACAAAATTATTAGAGCAGCCATCTTCTCAATTACCCTTTGCGTGAGTGAGCCAAACTAAAATTATCATTTGATGATAGTTTCTGGGCTTGTGTGCTTAAATCAGTCCCAAGATAGGTTGAATTTTTAATTAGGTTTGTCTCCTTAAACATTAACAGAGGAAGTGTTTAGGAACCCAGCTTGCTGCTGGCCCATAGATGTAGGTTGAAAATAAACCTACACCACTACTATTTGTGTCTTTATGGAAAAAAAAAAAAAAAAACTCAACCTCTGAAAGTTTTAGGGAAATCACTTGTACAATGGGGAAAGTAAGCAAACCTACCTCAAAGGATCTCTATGAGAAATTAATTAGATAACACTAATTAATTACACAAAACCCAACAAATAAAGGGTGCCATAGATGTTAGATATTTGTTGTGGTAGTTAACAAAAACTTTTCAGATTTCATGATTGTAAACTCTACTTAGCCTTTTGTTCAACTAAATTGGTTTATATTTAGCTAACAAGATAAGACTCTCCATCTTTGGTACTTGTCAATATTTTTTAAAAAGCCTGGCTAAACAAATTAATAGCTTTGCAGATGGCTGGAGGGATATGCAATATAGGTTTCTGTGATATTCTGAATGTACTTCCTCGGTTAGTATAGACCAGTAGAGACTCCACCCAGACTATATGCAAACTGATGTTTTAGGAACCATGAAACATTTTTTTCATGACATTAGACGATATCCTTTCTATAATGTCCCACAGAATAAAAACGTTTTCCCAGCATTTGGCATTTGACTAAGAAATAGTTTTGCCTTTCCACCAGAAATAATTTGGGACTTTTTTGTTGTTTGGTTGTCTGTTTTAATTTTGTGATATGCAAGTCTTTTTTTTAGCACCTCCATTACTAGCCTCATTCTCCCTCCTTAATTTCTTTCTATTTCATTTGCTTTATTTTTCTGACTCATGTTTGGTGTATTTTATCCTCTTTTATATATGAATCATTGAAACGGCATTAAATTCTCTTTGAATGAGCTGGAATATTAAAGAAAAATAATAATTAAAGTTAGATCACCAATACAACTAACACATAAATGAAAGCATCTAAAATATAATTTGTGTCCCTGTAGATACAAATGAAAATTTTTTTTATATACACATGTGGTTGAATTTATTTCTCATGTTAAAATAACAGCAGAACAGAGATAATTTGTTTATAAATTGGAGAAAGTTAAGAAAAGGACCATAAACATGATTAAGAAAATAAAGGGAATTGGTTCTTGCTGAACAGGTATCTGAGTTGAGTGGCTGCACAAAGAAATGATATATTTACCTCATACCACAGGTTGGGACATGAAAAATAATAAGCTATTCTACTTGGCAAAATTTTGGACCATAAAACATACAAGACTATGATAGAAAGAAAATGTTTGAAAGGAATGTATACACAATACACATTTTAGAAATCTTATAAACCAACTGTGATTCAAACAAACCTATTGAAAGCAAACACATCAGCATATATTACTCTTTAGTGAATCAATACACAATAGATTCTTAGGAAAAAGTAAAATCTAGTTGATAGTCATTAACTCTTGGTTAATTCTGCATATAGGAAAATACTATGGATATATGAATTTGGAAAGTCCAAGCGATACAAAAGAAAAATAAATATGTTAATATATGTGAAAAAGAATGCCAGAGACAAAACCCTAGTTATTGTGAATTTGAACCGTTTTCACAGAAGTTTAATCCTTAGTGTAAATAACTTATTCCTGTTGTGCCATGATAGCATACTTTCAAATAACAGCTAAGATTTTATACAAAATGAGACATTGTAACAATTAAAAATAGAACAACAGTAGTGAGTGTCATGGAGCACCCTTTATGTAACTGTTGTTCCTTGTAGTTAGTTTAATTCTGATATATTGTTAATAATTTAAAAACCTGTCATACGACAATAAACATTTATTGGATTTTTAAATCTCTACACTTTTCCACATTTCAAAGAATTAATCATTAAAGATGCTACTGCAGTGTGCATGAGTAACGATACCAAAACTGTTTTATGAAAGTCTAATTGCATTCTGGGTGATCATGGATTCTGTAAAAATAACTATGACTTCTTATAACACAATGAGTTGAAAATAAGTATTTCTTCTTACAGGTTAAAGTTTACATCTTTTTCTTTACCGAAACAAATCTCAAAACTGAGTATTTCAGAAAAACAGCAGATGAATTCCCTTTGTATAAAAACAATAAATCACCAAGGCTTGGAATACAATCAAATCACATTTATCTTTTCTTGAGGTATGAATTATACTTGAATTATACTATGAATTATACTTGAATATTGAAAAATAATATTTTATTTTATATTGAGTCTGTGTTTTATTTTTATGATTGGCTTTAATTTATTTTAGAGCTATTAAGCGCCAATTACAAAAAAATGTTATTTTCAAAAGTTGTACTATTGAAATGACTGTGCTTCATTATCTGATAGAAATTAGATCATTTATAGTCATTCTCTGTTGATAACTTTTTTAATACCTATATTTAAAAAATGAAATGGTGATAACCTTAATATAGTTACTTAATTTAGTATATCCAAAATGATTATTTCAATATCTAATCCATATAAACATATAAATGTTATTTATTTATTTTTTAGTACTAAGTCTTTGAAATCTGGTGTGTATTTGATATGTACTTATTGCACCTCTCATTTGGACCTGCCACTTTTCAAGCACTCAATAACCACACGTAACTAGTGGTTACTACATTAGGCATATAGCTATAAGGACTTTCTACCTTATGCAGAGTAAAGTGTTAAATCTTCCAAGTGGCCTATGTAACTTACTTCCTACCTTGATATGTATATTATTGATATGATAAGCAAGCTCCTAATGTATGCTTTCATGTTTGCAGTTGCCTCTCTCTGATATAACTTCCTTGAGCCTCAACCCCCCACCCCTCACCCCCCCTCCCCACTTTATACACACACACCACACACAGACACACAGACACAGACACACACACACACACACACACACACACACACACACAACCACATGACATTTTCCCTCACTTCTTTCAGGTTTCTGTTCAGATTTCAGCTTATTAGAAAGGCTTTTCTTAATCTTTCTATATGAACTAGTACTTCTCTTCCATAATTTTATACTTGTATTTATTGTAGTTATAACTACCTAATGTCATATTATACATTAATTTATTATTATTACTTTATTTGCCATTTTCCTCTAATAGAAGGTAAGCTCCATGGGCACAGGACTTTGCTTTGTTCACTGCTGAATCTCCAGTGCTTACAACCAAGAACTACTTTTTATTTCTTGAATAAATCACCAGTTTCCAGATGTGAATATTAGAACTGAAAGAGTTTAATTTACCAGCCCAAGATCTCTGGCTAGTCATTGATGGACTGGGGTTTCAACCTAAGTCTTCTTAATTCAAAAGAAACAATAGCCTTCCTGAGGGAGAAAAAGTTAATATATCACTTAGGAATTTCACATGAGATTTTTCCCAGCGTGTTTTCCTGTAGGAATTTGAATTAATAAATAAGCATCATTGTAACGTTTTCTATCTAAAGAGTACAATGTTCTAAATCAGTAGTTAGCTAGCTAAAGCCTACTGGCTAAATCTGACCAACTACCTGTTTTTGGAAATAAATGTTTACCTATGAAAGTATTTCGCATTAAAATTATTAATTTAAAATTGTGATTTAAATTAATGTTAACATTTAAACCTAATAATAAAATAAATTATTTACTAAAACAACAAGATTTAATTATTATCAAAGTTGCAGAAATATTATTTTAAGTTTATTATAAAATGTTAATATCTGTCTCTATACAGGAAGTTCCCTGACACTCCGCCAACTCTAAAACCAAGAGAGGGTAAACATAATCAAAGATAATGTGTTTATTTATTTGCTCATCAGCTTAATCTTTCCCCTCAATACCAACTCTTTATGATACTGATTTAAGAAAATATAAGTGCTGGGATTTATTATTTACTGTTTCATAGGTTCTCTTCCCAAGAGTCTTTACTATTCTTAAAATTGTCATCCTAGAAATATATATCTTGACTAGATTTCTAAAGTATGTTTTGAAACTTTAATACCAGAAGTTATAATTTACACAGACACATTTCAGATGCTATGTAAGTACTTCATGGCGATAGGCTCTTCCACACCAAAGCAATAACTACTTCAATAAAGTCCTAATGTTATTTATTTTTCATATTGCATTTAGAAAGTAAGAGAAGTGTTTGAGCAACTTTGAAGCCTAAATGATCAATTCCAATTTATATTGTAACAGTATTTCTAAACTCTTTAATTTATACTTTTGGAAAATGTCATTTCTGTATATTTTAAGGATTAAATTTTAGAATCCAAAACTTATTTTATTTATTTAGACTTCATGGTGAAGCGAAAGGAGAAAGGAAGAAGACATAAAATGAAAATAGTTCTTAGCTTCTTCTTGTGATACCATTGCCAATCATTTGCTGGTTATAGTAAGGTGTCTCTGACCTTACCCTCTCAGTTATTTCTCCTACTCCTTAATCTTAATAATTTTTATGTAACAGAAACACAAGACTAACAAAGACATAAATTCTAAGGCCAATCTAAAATACTTCAGAACATAGAAATGCAAGGCCATCTATAGTGGGAATAGAACTTGCTGGAATATTTTAATATGTATAATTAAAAAGGGATGTTTCATTATAAATGGGTGTTGGTTAATCTATAAGTATAACATAACAAAAAATAATTTCATAAAAAATCAATAGAGCCATTAAGGCAATTCCAGGGGACTGCAGAATAGTCACCATCATCACTATATTAGCTAACATTTATTATAAGCATCCTATTTTCCAGACATGTGCTCTTAGTCATCAAAGGATACTGACCCTCTTTGCAAAACATTCCCCATTGTGAAATGGATATACTAGGTCATTAAATTTTTCTTTAAACAACTTTCCCACTTTGTACTGGTTTCATGCTTACCAAGGAAACTTTGGATTATGATCTGGCCTCATATAAGGGTCTTCTTATAGGAAAAAGAATAAAAGTGATGACCATATGGAATTCAAGTTTTCCATTTAAAAGGACATGGATGTCTCATGGGAAACACAGAACATGGCTTTGCTGATGATGTGATTTGTCATCTGAGAATGTCTACAGGAAATTAATGTGCTGGTCACTGGAACAACACATTCTTATTTTTAATTAACAGATTGACACTTTGTTGTCTACCTCAGTTACATGTTTTTCATTATTTATATCTGGACATTGATAGTGAGTGTTTGGGGCTTCATCGTGCTGAATCAGGTCTAATGGTCCTTAAACTACCACTTTCATATACTAGAATAGTTTTGAAAAGGAGATTAGAAAGGCTACATACTGTACAATTCCAAACCTATGACATTCTGGGAGAGGTAAAATTGTGAAGACAGTAAAAAAGACCAGGGGTTAGTGGGGAAGGGAGAGATGAATAGCTGGAGCACAGAAACTTTTTAGTGTGGTGAAACTACTCTGCATGATACTGTGATGATGAATATATGTCATTACACATTAATCCAAACCCACAGAATGTACAACACCAAGAGTAAACCCTAATCTAAAGCATGAACTTTGAGTGATTATGATGTCTCAATGTAGGTTCGTCAATAGTAACAAATTAACCTCTCTGGGTCAAGATGTTGAGAGTAAGGGAGGCTATAGGAGCCCATTGGAGAAGGGAGTATATGGATATTCTCGGTGCCTTCTGTTCAGATTTGTTAAGAATATAAAACTGCTCTAAAAAACAAAGTCTATTTTTTCAGAAAAGGACCCCAAATTTTTGTGCTTAACACATAATGCAATGTATAGCTGATGTATTATAGGATTTTACATTCAAAACCTATATAATTTTACTAACCATTGTCACCCCAATACAGTTAATAAAAATTTTAAAAAAATAACTTAACAGATTTTAAGTTAAGAAATCTACAGAAAGAAATCAGGCATATGCCTGCTATGCTTATTGCACCAGCAAATTTACATTTAATTCTATCAAAAGCAACACAAGATTGACATCCTTATTCTAATATTCAAGTTGAGGAAGTGTGCCCTGAGGTGTTAAATATCTTGCTCAGGTATCACATAGCTTTAATAGATCAATTCCAATTTGTAGAATTCAAAGCTATAATAGAATTCAAACTTGTCTGTGTGAATCCATAATCTCAGCTTCATTACTAAACTATGTTCTTTGAGTAGAAAGTGCAAAACTCTGGCCTCTTTCAGATTTACTCACTGATTTTGGGTCACCAATCTCATTTATGTATAATAATTATGAATCATTAAATGTTTATAATTTCCATTGTCTAAGATGGCTGATATCATTTAGTTCTTACCACAATCCTATGACCTAAGTTTTATTAGCCCTTGTCATCAAATCGTGAAAGTGAGTCTGGAAAGATTAAATTATTTGTTCAACCTCCTGTTTCAAAACCAGTGTTATATGAAGTAAAAGTTCCTTTTAAAGCGATATATTTCTCTCCAGAATTGAAAGTTGCCTCACTTTTTTCATTCCACTTAAGAAGGATCCACTTAAGAGGAGTATCCACTTAAGAGGAATAAATCAAATAAATTAATATGAAATTATATTTTTATGTTAACATTTTCCAGTTTTCACAAATTTTGTCTCATCATAAAGGGACATCATGATTTTGCTTGTAAAAAGTTTTCATTAAGTAAAATGCATTGACTGTCTTCTATATAACTGGAATTATATCAATGGAAAAAATATTTCCTAGCCTCATGGAGCTTATATTACAGTAGAAAATTGACATATATAAAAATATTAGTAAAGCTTTGGAAAAAAGTAAAGAAGAATAAAAGTTAGAGCTTGAAGAGAGTGTTATCTCTTTTGGATAATGTAATCAGAGAAAGCCTACCCCAACAGATGACATTACAATAGCCATGAGACCTAAATATAAGATCTGAAACAATAAATTGAATAGAAGAAAACACAGATACTAAACTTATGGACCTTGATCTTAGAGAGGATGTTATGAATTTGACCTCAAAGGCAAGGGAAGTAAAAGCAAAAATAAATGAATCGGACTATATCAAACTAAAAAGCTTCTGCACAAAAAAGAAACCATCCATAAATCAAAGAGGCAACCAACCGAATGGGAGAAGATATTTGTGGTTAGCTCGGTTGGTTAGAGTGTGGTGTTGATAACACCAGGGTTGCAAGTTCGATCCCTGCATAGGCCACTGTGAGCTGAGCCCTCCTTAAAGAACTCATACAACTCAACAATAAAATAATAAAAAATCCAATTAAAAAATGATTCAGAGGACCTGAACAGACATTTATCCTAAGGAGATGCACAAATGGCCAATAGATACATGAAAAGTTGTTTAACTTCATTAGCAATTAGGGAAATGTAAATCAAAACCACAATGAAATACCACCTCATATCTGTTAGAATGCCTATTACCAACAGGACAAGTAATAAAGTAATAACAAGTGTTGGAGAAGATGTGGAGGAAAAGGAACCCTCCTAAAATGGTGGTGGAAATGTAAATTGGTACAACTACTATAGGAAATACTATGGAGGTTCCTCAAAAAATTAAGAATAGAATTGCCATATGATCCAGTAATCCCTCTTCTGGGTATCTACCCCAAATGCCTGAAAACATTTATCTGTAAAGATATATGTACCCTTCCCTATATTCATTGCAGAATTATTAATGGTGGCCAAGACATGGAAACAACTGAAGTGTCCTTGGATAGATGATTGGATAAAGAAGATGTGATACACATATACAGTGGAATGTTACTCTGCCACAAGAAAAGATGACATACTACCATTTGTGGAAACATGGATGGAGTTTGAAATTATCATGCTAAGTGAAATAAGTCAGAAAAACTTGAGAATGGTATGATTTCACTCATGTGAGATATAAAACTGAAAGCAACAAATGAACAAGACAAACAAGCAAAAACTCATAGACACATAGCAGTTTAGTGGCTACCAGAGCATAAGCGGGGAGGGGAAGAGATATAAGAGGGGAAAGGTGGTCAAATATATGGTGACTGAAGCATGGTGAACACACTATATAAACCAATTTTGCAGAGGTAAACAAGGCACTGCATGATTTA